>NW_024387121.1:0-212172 GCF_900408965.1 Simochromis diagramma | reverse complement strand
TTATGGCTCCTGTTTTCACCCTTGAACTGTTTGACTTTTAAAATTTTTGGGCCAGTTATGTTATTTTTTGTCTTGTCATTAGTTAATTAATTTATATGACACCAAAACACAAAACCAGTTTCCCCAAGGTGCTTTTATTGTAAAGCAAAGACTTGAGCGTAATGTATTTGAATTTTAACAAACTTATGGCCTCTTATCTACTGCTGCTACTACTACTGATATTACAAAGAATGACAAATATATAAATATTTTCTACATTGTACGAAGCACTTTATGATTTATGAAACAACATGCATTGTTCACATAAATTAAAAAGTAGTAATATTTTCCACTAATTATTACATTTTTTTTTTTATCTTACAAGGTTTAGAAATGCAAACACTTGGCATAAAATCTGACCGTTCCTGTCCCTGGAAGTTTCCATGTCTTAGCTTAAGTGTAAGGAAATGGCATCACTTGTGGAGTAGCTTTTGAAAGAATGCTGAGCAGAGTTTTCCACAGGCGGTCTGTATTACAGCACATACATGATGTCTCAGGAGTATTAATCCCTCCAGCACCCCCCCATCAGCATTAGTACCAAGGTTCTGCTTCCATCCTGTGATCAGCAAACGCTGTCTCCATTATTGTTGTTAATAAGGACTGTAGTAGGACTAGATGATACTCTGGTCCTAATACTAAACTTTAAAAAGTTGAATAAGTAACAACAGTGAAATTTTATTAATGAAGAGTATGGAGCTTCAGAATAGACAGGTGGAGTACAGTAAGACTATGAGAAGTTAATCAGATTATCGTAGCACTGCACTGGATTATTGTGTGAATGAAGACTGCTGTAGTGTGTATGCCCACAACTGTGAGTGCGTTCCAGTTCAATTCACAACAACAATGACAACAACAGGGCCTTTTGTACTGGATGATAAAGACTCTGCAATATTAGAGACAGAACCCCAAAGAGCAGAGGATCCTTTATCACACCTTTAACACTTGGCAATGGTAGGAAGGAAGAACTGTTTTTTTTAACAGGGAGACGTGCAGGAGAAGGAAGCTCAGGGAGGGGAGGCCATCTGCTACAAGTGGTTGATGGTAAAAAAAAGTGAAGTTCCAAATGTTCAAGTTCAAGTATTTTTTGAGCCTGGTACAAAAGACGGTTTTCAGAATCACAATATTTTGTGATCTGAGAGGATGTGCACTATATAGCTAGTTCCCCCCTTATAAGCAAATTTGCTCTCATTGGGCAAACAAGCATGAATAGCAAACTTCAGTATCAAGCAGTCCAATCTAGTTGTGAAGGCATCATTTGTTTGATCATTTTAATGGCTACTCACAGCAAAGCAGTTTGTTGCTTCTCCAATACCAGTAAAAAAACAAACAAACCCAACTTAAATCTGAGATCTGCTCTGACTTGTTCAGGTTGTGCTGATAGCAGACTTTACAGTGCAAAATCTTATCTAGTAGTTCTTCAAATACACATATTTCATCAGTGACAGTTTCTTCCCATCCAGTGGTTTTGTCAGCCAAATGTAAGATGGGGCCCTTTGGCTGTGTGAAACTTTAATTAACCAAAAAGATATTTCTTCTGCCTCAAAAGAGACTCTGCCTTCAAGTATTATTTGTGAAGCAAAAATATCCAGTCTGCCAGAAGCTGAGGAGTGAAAACAGAGCTGCACACACTGTACCAAAAGAGGATCACGAAAATGAGTTTCCCTCTTCACTAGCTCAACATCCTGCCTTTGCCATTGTTGCTGTGTTTGCACAGTAAAATATTCTGAAAGAAATGTTGTAATCTTAACCAATTTCCCCCGCAAGAACAAACTGACCAAGACCTATATGTTAGCTTTGCAAGCTTTTATATGCTTACATATACTATATAACGTGGAGGCAGTCAATCTGTAGTAATAACTGTGGATGTGATTGAAATGTGAGAAAACACTAGACACTCCAACGTGAGTGCGTGATGTGTGAAGACGCAGTGGACAATACATGAGGGAGGAAAGAGAAATGTATTGCTTCCATGTGTTGGACAAATCACAGTGAATCACTTCAGGTTGGTGCTGTTCTGCACTATTTGTCAAGCTTATTTGCAGACAGAGTAACGCTGGTTTGTTCCAACACCAATGATGAAGCACCTAGAGCTGCATTGCTCCATATTATATATTATATTAATAAGATAATGATGTGATGTGTAAAAGGGGCTGTTGGTGGTGCATGTGACCACTAACAGCCCCTTTACCTTTTTTTGCTTTAGACTTGGTCCTTTGGACTTGAATCCCAGAAAGAAAAACTTAGTAGTCCATAACTTAGAATGGTAGTGAATAACACGAATAGCTAAAAGATAAAGGTGACAGAGCAGGTAGATTTATCTAAAGCTGTTAAGAACCAAAGCGGAGCTAAAAAACAGTGAACTGGTCTTGATTTAAATTGTTAGCCAAAAACACAAGAAAATGCTGTTCCACGTTTGTTTTTGCTTGTGCATAACAAGTAAGGTCATCCATCCATTTCTTCTGCTTAGCTGCCAAGTTAGGTGATAAATACATCAAAATAATGTTTATATCTTACTGCATTACCCCCAAATTTTGTCGCTCATTTATAAAATAATAATTACAATCTGCTGCACTAGAACAATCCAGTTCTTGAGGTTTCGCCAAATTCCATTCTACCCCTGAGTTTAGCCCAGTGTTTTGTCATGTAGGAGTTTGTGAACCTGTAAAGAAATTTAAATTTTAAATCTCTGCCCGAAAGTTTGCTAATAAAATACATTCATAAAAATCAATTCCACTTATTCCCTCATCCTGTTGGTATCAGAGGACTTTATTTTCTTTGAGATACAGTTGTGAATCACTTGAGTACATAACCCGTTTGTGCATAATGACTGGCAGTTTATGGATTCATTCCCATAGTAATATGATATGCTGAGAGCAAACTCCTTCTGATTCTCCAGATGGGTGGAACTGAGGAATAAAAATGAAAGAAGCGGAGAAGCAGCGCCAGTGCAGACATCAGGCACCAGTAGAAGGTCAGTAGAAATGTCCTCCCCTCTAATTTCAGAGGGTAGGAGAGTAATTACACACCAATTTTACCTCTACCTCCTCCCTCAATGCATTCAACTCCTCCCAGCCTCCCTCTTCTGCCTTCTTCCCTTCACCCCAACCCATCCCTATCCTTCTCATATTGCCTCCTTACCCACACTGTACCTTCCTGTATATCAAAGATAGATACAGTCATGTGAAAATAAAGTTTTCACAGGACCCTGTACAGTCCTGTGAAAACCTAAGTGCATGCTTGTAGAAGCAATTTTAGCAGCAATAACCTGAAGTAAATGTTTTCTGTTTGACTTTTTCAGTTCTTCACATCATAGTGGGGGAATTGTGTCCCACTATTCCTTACAACATTGCTTCAGTTCATTGAGATTTGTGGGCATTGTTTATGAATAGCTTTCAACCACAGCACTTCAGTATGGTGGAAATCTGGACTACGGCTCTGAAATTTCAACACCTTGATTCTTTAGCTGTTGTACAAATGGCCTCACATTTGATTCTTGAATACTTCCGGATATAGAGGAATTCATGGTCGTGTCACTGACTGCAAGCTGCCCAGGTCCTGTGGCTGCAAAACAGGACCAAACCAGTAGGTCTATATTAGCCTGCTGACAGTTAGCATGAAGCGTATGAACTGATATGTTATGTTTAGCTTTCACTACATGTGGTGCTATGCATCAGTCTTGTTGGTCCAATTTGGCATTGTTCCAGAAGTCTTGTGATATGTTCAGATCACCCGGGTGGTCAAACAAAAACAAGACCAGGAACATGAATGAGTGGAGAAAATTTTGTGACTATTTCACTGTGGCTGTAGCTCAGGTGGCAGAGCAGGTCAGCCACTAATCAGAAGGTTGGTGGTTCATGTCCTTGGGCAAGATACTAACCCCATGTTTGCCTACTGGTGGTGGCCAGTGTCCGGCAGCCTCGCCTCTGTCAGTGTGCCCCAGGGCAGCTGTGGCTACAATGTAGCTTGCCATCACCAGTGTGTGAATGTGTGTGTGAATGGGTGAATGACTGAATGTAGTGTAAAGCACTTTGGGGTCCTTAGGGACTGAGTAAAGCGCTATACAAATGCAGACCATTTACCATTCAAATGTTCCTGCTTCTTGTAACACTGAGTTCTTTCTAATGATTACCTCAAAGTGGGTAGCCAGCTAGTAACATTCCTAGCACTAGTGAATCAAAATAGCCCACAAAGAGACCAACCATGCTGGGCGATTATTTGTTATTTTGGTACCTAGAAAAGCCTAGATATCTAGGCTTTGAGATAGCAAAATTAAATATAAAGAAATATTAAATATAAAGACTCAAACTCCAAGTTTAGGGTGTTTTTTGTTGTTGTTGTTGTTTTAAATCACGTTATTATATTGCTTACGTCAATTTTGACATTACTTCGAAGCTTAAATTTAGACTATTGTGAAAAAACAACAAACAACCCTAATCTTAAATCGGTTAACCAGTTACATGGTGCATGTTCAGAAGCTAAGACTCCCTGAGGGGAATCAAAAAGGAGAAAGCAGGAACTCAGTGGAAAAGTTGGCCACCTATTATCTTACAGTGGCACAGCCAGATGTTTGCTCCTGCTAAAAATGTTCTGAGACTTTTGTGCTGGTCCTGTTAAACTAAAACCACAAAGGTGCCGGCCTTGATGAGAAATGGAGATATAAAAAAGTGGTGTGGGAGTAGAGCTGCGATGGGTGGAACCATCCTCGCAGCTATATAAAGCGGTCTAATGACAAGGCATCCGAGAGTTTGAAGATATAAATACGTTTCTTAAAGAGCTGTTCAGTCCACCACCCTGTCCTGAAATGACAGGGTGGATGGAAAGGGAGTGTGGGTGGGAGTGTGGGTGGGAGTGTGTGTTTGTGTGTTTCAGAGCCAGTTAATTCACACACTCGGTAGACAGTTTTACTGTTGAACTTGTTCTTTGCTCCACATTGTACTACTGTGTCACAGATGTTTCTCATGTTGAACACCCATTAAACACACACACGATCCCATACTGTATAATTGCACTTGATTTATGTCAGAATGTGTTGTCTTACATGTCTTGTAAGGAGCTACAGTAGTCTCAAACACTGAGTTTAGCCCATAAGTCAAAGCCAGCATTTCTGCTGACCAAATGTTGGCCCCTGATGTTGGTCTTATGTTGACACAAGACTGGGCAGGGCTCGCAGTAAATTGGTAAAATAACATACACCACATTTAGACAGAGGAGCCGTTTTACTGAGACACAAGACTTCCCATTTATTTATTTATTTACCTTGGTGTGACAGAGCTTCCTTCAGCAAACATCTTTTTTTGTGTTTATATTCTTGAATTTTGCAGATTCATAAATGTGCAGTCTTTTTCACTCTTTACCAGAAACTATTTGCCTGTTGGCGCAAATATTTCTGTTCATTTTGTGTGGTCACATTCACCCCTGCTTTCGGTCTGCTTCTCTTGATTTTCCTCTAGACTTCAGACTTACGTTATCTTGAAACTGTCTCAGTGATGCTGAAGGTAAGCATCGTACTGCAATGATGACATTTAGCAGATTCACATTAGCATTTCTATTTGTAGTTTTAACATTTGTAGTTTTGACATTTGTTATCCACAATGACACAATTTCTACCAATTACAGTGAGGGGACGATCGTGGCTCAAGAGTTGACAGTTCATCTTGTAATCGGAAGGTTGCCGGTTCGAGCCCTGGTTCCAACAGTCTTGGTCGTTGTGTCCTTGGGCAAGACACTTCACCTACCGCCTACTGGTGGTGGTCAGAGGGCCCGGTGGCGCCAGTGTCCGGCAGCCTCGCCTCTGTCAGTGCACCCCAGGGCAGCTGTGGCTACAATGTAGCTGCCATCACCAGTGTGTGAATGGGTGAATGACTGAATGTAGTGTAAAGCGCTTTGGGGTCCATAGGGACTAAGTAAAGCGCTATACAAGTACAGGTCATTTACCATTTGCATCATTGCTAGTGGCCTTCTCCTACTCCAGAGGTTTTCTGCAGCTTGAATAGCTATTTCAGCTGTTCGAGGTTTAAAAAGTAACAGAAATCTACACGCGTTATTCAGGAATTCAGGATGATCATCATTTATAAAGATGTCTTTGGAACTTATACAAAAGGCAACTAAAACACAAATTATTAAACTCTTAAGTAAGGTTTAAATGAATCAAAGCTAGAATACTGTTCACAGACTGTTGATTAAACCAAGTGTGGCATCGCTTTGACATCTGTTTGTTTTAACCAGATGTGACCATATTTGGTGATTTTAAGGTACTTCTGATTTTGCTTCACCGAAGGTTCTCTACACTCTGTAAATGTGGTGCTATGGATCGTTCTTGTCTGTCCAGTTTTACATTCTTCCAGATGTCTTGTGATTTGTTTGGATCACCCAGGTCGTTCAAAAAATAAATAAATAAAAAGGACCAGGAACATGAATGAGCAGAGAAAAGTTGGGGACTATTTCACAAATGTCCCTGAGACTGTTCCTTGTGATGATTAACTCAAAGTGGTTAGCTAGCTAGTAACATTCCTAGCACTAGCGAATCCAAATAGCCCGCGGGGAGACCAGCCATGCTGGGTGATTATTTGGGCAGTTATTTTGATACCTAGAAAAGCCTACACCAGCCTTTTGATATCTAATTTTGAGATATCAAAATTAAGTATTATTATTAATGTTATTAGAGTTCCTGGCACAGACTGCTTGAGGGTAATACATGTAGCACCTGTGCTAGTAATTAAAATCCTCTTAATCGTTGTATTCAGGTATTTTCAGTCCCACTGTGACAGTTATATATAAATTTAAGCTCCTCTCCATTCAGTCTGCTTTTACAAAAAATTGTGAAAGAATAGATCATTATAGAGAGCTCACTGAAGTCGAGTTTGGTAATAGGATGTCACTGGTACAATGTTAGTTTGTGAAATATTCCATGATCATATGTAAGTAGTGATATTTCAAAATGAAAATGTTTAGAAACCACAGCCATTCAGACACTAAGTGGCAGGCCACGCAAAGTTACAGACCGAGGTGCTGAGGCACACAGTGCACAAGAGTTGTGAACGCTCTGCTGACTCATTAACTGCGGCGCTCCAGCAGGAGAAAGAAGGAGGAACTGTCATGGAGGACCAAGCCCCTGCATGGGCTGTATCATTGCAAAGTGGGGAGGCTGTGCTTCAGGTGTTACTCATCAGCAGGTCAGTGGACTGATCTCCTGTCCCTGTATGCTTGGGAAAGATACCAAACCAGCTGCCCCCAATGTATCCATTGGAGCGTGAGTGTTTATATGAATTAATGTAAGATATCAAATACTGAATCCGACCAGTGGCTAGAAAAGGCCAGCTGGAGGAGCTGATCATGGCAGCATAAGATCACAAGACCAGATCAGTAAATCTGTGTAAAGGTGAAAGAAGTCCAGCACACAGTAACAGGATATAAGAATAAAGTTGGGACCACATACTGTATACTGAAAAGCTCATCCAAGTGCCTGGCACAGTGTACAGGAACATCTCTGCCACGCACAGACTAGAAGTCCCCAAGTCCTGATGGGAGACACCAACAAAGGCTACAGGCTAAGTTCCTGCAGCACTCCAAGGTTAAAACAGACAAGCACCTGCTGAAGAAACCACACAAGCTTTTTGGTGGTTGACAAAAAGCAGAAGAGGGCAGTTTTATAGATGTAGCAATCCCAGAAGAAAGAAACATCAGAAGCACAAGACAATCGAGACATACCAGAGGCTGAAGGAACAACTGGAGCAGAATGTAAAGTCCACAGTGGTAAACAACAGAGGAGCTAAAACCCTGAAGCTGGAAGAGTGGCTCCAGGAAACATATTAATCACCATATTATTAGTATTAGATAATATACAGTAATATACAGTATTATGTCATGGTATGTAATCATTTAGTATCTTATTATAACAAAACCATATTGCAGTAATTTGTGGTTGTCTGGTGGGCTGGAAGTGGGCATTTAAAGGTCACACCATTTCCAAAACTGGGAATGGCTGACAGACAGTTTGATAGCACTGTGTGATGCAAAAAGCAGTGTATAAAGCATAGATAATTAGGCAGATGAGAAACCATTAACAATGTAGTAAATATGCAGTATAATCAGCATTCAAAATACTGTCAGCATCCATTGCCAAAGGCTTTTCAAACCAGCGAGGGTCAGTTATGCATGATAAGCTAAAGCAGGCAGAAGAGTGAAAGCACTTAGGGAGTGGATCAGCTCAAAGCCTCTTTAATCTTATAATCTTTAATAGAGTAGCTCTTGTTAGCTGGTTTTAGCCCTAGAGGAAAACGCCACGCTGCCCCTGCTCCTTTCTGCCTATTACAATCACTCCAACATGCATCGACAGTCAGTTGACAGCAGTGATCACACATGTGCACTTTACACAAAATGATGCGCTAGGCTGACAGAAAAAGCCAAATATCAGCCAACAACCTCCAGCTGGATTCCTCATCAAAAATGAATTGTGTTGGACTTAATTAAACCATTTAGGCGACTAACGCAGAGAACATGTTTCTCTTGTTTCTGTCGTGTCTCATGACCGTCAATCCCCGGCTCTGCTTTCTAATAAGAAAACAGTTAAACACAATCCAATCCTATCCAATCGAATTACAGTCACCATTTGGTCCTATTAGAAGTCTGCAGCACCCCCGAGGTCAGCGGCATATCATTGCTCTCATTGATGAGGACATCTATCAGCCAATAGCTAGTCTGTGGTAATCGGTGAAGATGATTACCACAGACCCATTGTTCATTCACAGATTTAGTCTGAGTGAGACAGACTGTATGTTCATTATTATTATTATTATTATTATTATTATTATTATTCATGGTAATAGCAACAGTATTATTATGGATGAAGAGCACATGCCACTTTCTTTTGTTTTCCTATGTGTAGCACTAAATCTTTAAATCAATTCAATTTTAGTTTTTTATTCCATTCATTCTCAAATTACATAATCTTAGACAAGCTTTTGCAGTCTTTAACTGCACTTTTCTAACTGTTTGAACCCCCAGTTTATACATATGATAAGACAATATGTGAAGTGAAGACCTGATTGAATTAAAGTAAGCAGGAAGGGCAACGGTGTAGGGCTGGGCAATGTGTAAAGATTAGAGCTACTGAGAGAAGTAACTTCAGGTCAGCCTGTGGGTTTTCACAATTACAAAGGTGGTTCAATTCTTAACTAAATACATCACCATGGTAACCTGTACTACAGAAGTAACCTGTTCCAGAGCAGGTGATGTTCTAGATAAGGTATTAACAAAACCACCACTTACTTAGTTTCTGGTTAAAGCATTCCTGTAGTTTTTAGAGAAACCCAACAATTGTACTTCTTCCTTGTTTTTCTCCATTATGAGTTTGAGCAACTTAAAAACTTTTAAAGTTAAACCAAAGCCTTGTGTTTGTTGACTTTTTATGACATTTGCCAGTATGCCTATTTACTGGTCTGAAACACTATATATCTTATTTTATATATTATTGTCTCTCTTAATCTCAGACCTAAGAAAACCAACAGGACTGGACCTAAAACAAAGTGGCTGAAACTGTCTTACACACCATGAACACATGTAAGTTAATTGGACTGAGTACTCACGAACTGTCCTCATAGAACTGAACACTCTATTATCTTGCACAGCTTAGTGTAGCACTTTGCACTGCTTAGATTGCAGTGGTGCATGAATGTGCAGTTAAAATATCACAAGTCATTGAAGTCCTTTGACTGATCATTAAGACTGGAAAAGCACTATGTAAATAAATACAATGCATGTCCAGTCAAAGTTCACATTTATGCATCATTTAAAAAACATTACAGTAGCTTCATTCACCCGTCTCCTCCCTGGTGCCAGGAATGAAAAACCTGTATTACTGAACCTTGTTACGTGTAAATCTTTTCATATTTTTCTAATAATATAGTTTAATCTGATATAAATTATACCACTTTTCTGCTAGCAGACGTGCTTGTGGATTGTTTTTATGCCGCAGACTCTGCCGCTTTCATGTGAACTGGCCATTGGGAAAGTCTTTGTTGACTTACTGAGTTGATAACCACCTTTGTGCGATCGCTCAGTCTGATTGCTGATGTTAGGTTCAGAGAAGCCAGATCTGGAAACGATTACCTGAGTATGTTGAACTTGCTTTGTAGTGCAGGCCACAGCCTAAATATAAAATTTCCTAATGAAAGTGTGTGTTTGAGCACCTCAAATTTTAAAAGTCTCTGTATGTATGTATGTAAACCTTTGTAGTGTCCTCTGAAGTGAAGGAAAAACAGCTGCTCGTATGTGTAGTCAAGTTTGTGTATAAGAGGATCAACGGGCCTCATTAAGGAGAGCAGCCAGCAGCCGGACACTGACAGCAGCTTTGTGGACCAAATGACTGCCTGGAGAGATAAGAGCACATCAGGTAGACAGACTTCACCGAGACAAACTCCTGCGTAACGGCAGCTCAGCCTTTTCTGCCGACAAACACACTTCTGTTCTTAACAGCTGAGAGCTGATGTAAGTCTGAACTGCTGAAATGGTGCTGAGGGGATAACTGCCTTTCATTCCTGCTGAGTTGGAGCTTAGTATGCTGAGAGGTGCAAAGGAGCATCACATTTTTATTGACCTGTTGCTCGAAAATTCTGAAATCATCCATCAAATCCTCTTACTCTCGACACAGAGTCAGAATTTCATGGCAGCCCAATTGACTTTTAGCTAAAGCTGAAGCATTGTAACGGTGGGAAAACGTGACATCGGAGTTTATTATCGGTCTTGCCATCAAACTGTATTTCAACTGCAGGTTTCTAAACACTCTAAAACATTTGAATACTTGTAATGAAAGAGATCTTGAGATGATGAAATATTACATTGGCTTACAGAAGGCATTTGAACAGGAGCTAGTGAGGACTCATGGTTTCTGCTTTAGGTCTTAACTGGAGGAGAATATGAAAGCTCCCAAAGAGTTAGGACAAACTTTCTCAATAGAAGAAGGGGAAATGGAAAGAAGTGCAGAACAAATGATGGAGTGAAGCAAAGTAAAGCTGAGTGTTTAGGGGAAGAAGAGAAATAGATACAGACAAAGGAAACCAGAGGCACTGCTATTGCCAGTAATGAGAAGTGACGTGAGATAGACAATACAGTAAGTGTAGTTTTGGCTCCAGTCAGCTCACATAGCACACGAGACAAGACAAGGTGATACTGTTTGTGCAAGCTTGTGTGTATCTGTTCTTCACAAGCATGTCTTCATGTTTGCATCTCTCAGGAAAGTCATAGCAGTAATGAACAATGAAGGACTAATGACAGTCTGAGACCAAGTGAAAGAGCTCATTAGTCACAACCTGATGGTTATTACCATGCCAGATGGTTTGTCATAAGAACCATGTGTAAATCGCCCTGGAAACTGTTTGGAAAAAGGCAAGAAATTTCAAAAGAAGTACACCTGGCTGGTGATTGGATGAACCATCCACCGGTCACCATGTATCGCAGACTCACGTCATGTTCTTAGGAGAACATCAAAGTTATGAAGAACCACTAACGTCATTCATTGTTTCTCTTTTAGTAAAGAAATACTTTATTGAGATTTCTCATGTGATGTCATGCACACTTTTCCGAAATCCCAAACATTCAACTTTTTCAGATTTTCTTACCTGGATGATTGAGCATGCATCAAGACACAAAATGCTGGAGTTGATACAATGAGTATTCCTCAACCAACTGGGGAAAACACATTAGGCAGATTAATACCTGCACATTTGGAAGGCAAAATTAGGTCATACCCAATACAAGCACTCCTGGAACACTGTTATATAATCAAATTATCTGGCTGGTATAGCTGTTGTATAAGGAGCTTTTTAATTGTAGCTATCCATTTCTTAGCCAAATATTTCACCTGCTATTTTAGTTCATTATATTGAACCTACTGCTAAGCAGCTGAACCGAACCTCTATATTTGGTAACCTTTGAAACATTTTTACAGAATTATGTAACAGCTCATATATGTCTTGATGAATATGAACATGGCAGTACAAAACATTTTAATGAGTAAAATTCTTCTTATTTACCTTTATATAACAGATATTTGTATCTTTGCACTGCATCTCAATATGGCTGCAGCTTGACTACCAAGCTGCTAACAGTAGTAAATAACTTAGCACTTTGCTCTCTCATCTGAATATGTTCATATCTGGTTACCATATACACTGCATATTAAATTTATTAAATCTCCTGTCTTTAAAAAAAAAAGATAGTAACACAGTTTTGATCCTTTTCTTGTTTTAAAAATCTGTTAAAAACAAAAAACTTGTTTGAAATAATTCACATTTTCATAAGTAATTCATATGTATTTGATCGGCACACTGCCCTTCCTTGACTAATCACAAATTAATAAAGCATACCATTCAAATGAGAAAATAAGCAGAAAAAGTAAATAATTATAATTTGTCATCTTAAAACATTATAATGTGCTTTATTATATTTTTGTACCTTATTTGAAAAACCATACATTTGGAAATTCGTGGATAACAACAATAATTATATTTTTGCATTAAATATATACAGGGAGTGCAGAATTATTAGGCAAATGAGTATTTTGTCCACATCATCCTCTTCATGCATGTTGTCTTACTCCAAGCTGTATAGGCTCGAAAGCCTACTACCAATTAAGCATATTAGGTGATGTGCATCTCTGTAATGAGAAGGGGTGTGGTCTAATGACATCAACACCCTATATCAGGTGTGCATAATTATTAGGCAACGTCCTTTCCTTTGGCAAAATGGGTCAAAAGAAGGACTTGACAGGCTCAGAAAAGTCAAAAATAGTGAGATATCTTGCAGAGGGATGCAGCAGTCTCAAAATTGCAAAGCTTCTGAAGCGTGATCATCAAACAATCAAGCGTTTCATTCAAAATAGTCAACAGGGTCGCAAGAAGCATGTGGAAAAACCAAGGCGCAAAATAACTGCCCATGAACTGAGAAAAGTCAAGCGTGCAGCTGCCAAGATGCCACTTGCCACCAGTTTGGCCATATTTCAGAGCTGCAACATCACTGGAGTGCCCAAAAGCACAAGGTGTGCAATACTCAGAGACATGGCCAAGGTAAGAAAGGCTGAAAGACGACCACCACTGAACAAGACACACAAGCTGAAACGTCAAGACTGGGCCAAGAAATATCTCAAGACTGGTTTTTCTAAGGGTTTATGGACTGATGAAATGAGAGTGAGTCTTGATGGGCCAGATGGATGGGCCCGTGGCTGGATTGGTAAAGGGCAGAGAGCTCCAGTCCGACTCAGACGCCAGCAAGGTGGAGGTGGAGTACTGGTTTGGACTGGTATCATCAAAGATGAGCTTGTGGGGCCTTTTCGGGTTGAGGATGGAGTCAAGCTCAACTCCCAGTCCTACTGCCAGTTTCTGGAAGACACCTTCTTCAAGCAGTGGTACAGGAAGAAGTCTGCATCCTTCAAGAAAAACATGATTTTCATGCAGGACAATGCTCCATCACACGCGTCCAAGTACTCCACAGCGTGGCTGGCCAGAAAGGGTATAAAAGAAGAAAAACTAATGACATGGCCTCCTTGTTCACCTGATCTGAACCCCATTGAGAACCTGTGGTCCATCATCAAATGTGAGATTTACAAGGAGGGAAACCAGTACACCTCTCTGAACAGTGTCTGGGAGGCTGTGGTTGCTGCTGCACGCAATGTTGATGGTGAACAGATCAAAACACTGACAGAATCCATGGATGGCAGGCTTTTGAGTGTCCTTGCAAAGAAAGGTGGCTATATTGGTCGCTGATTTGTTTTTGTTTTGTTTTTGAATGTCAGAAATGTATATTTGTGAATGTGGAGATGTTATATTGGTTTCACTGGTAAAAATAAATAATTGAAATGGGTATATATTTGTTTTTTGTTAAGTTGCCTAATAATTATGCACAGTAATAGTCACCTGCACACACAGATATCCCCCTAAAATAGCTAAAACTAAAAACAAACTAAAAACTACTTCCAAAAACATTCAGCTTTGATATTAATGAGTTTTTTGGGTTCATTGAGAACATGGTTGTTGTTCAATAATAAAATTATTCCTCAAAAATACAACTTGCCTAATAATTCTGCACTCCCTGTAATTTCAGTTAATGACCGTGTACATGCTGGTGGATTAACCAGAAACATGAAACTGTTATTTTGATCATTACCAGTAATTTTATTACTTTTAATTTAGGGCAGCTTTGGAATAAAACTTGCCTTGGATCATGGTAAATAAATTTGTGAAGCACTGTATTTGTATATGTGCACTGCACCTATACAGTTTAACGGCTGCAGTTTGACAACCGAGTTTGCTAACGTTAGAAAGTAACTTAACACTCTGCCCTTTCATCTGAATACATTAACATCTGATTCTATTGCAAAAAATGACAGTGACCAAAAACATCTGTTGCAGCAACGAGTGGTTTGTCTTTTCCAAATGATCCATTTGTTTGTTTCAAATCAGTTAGTAACCTTGTCAAGCATTGCTTGCTGCAAAGCATTGGAGTACATTTACATGCTCTGATGATTTTGTTGGACAAAAAAGTTATTATCTATCAACAATAGATTAAAAAGAGTATCTAAAGTTATTGTGGTTTGGAGGTGTAGTAAAAAATGTGTTGTACTTGAGGCATTGGCTCAACCCTGTGATTTACAGTGATTCACAGTACTTCTCTGTACAGCATCTGCTGCAGCCAGTGTTGATGTCCAGTTTTATTTCTGCCTCTGCAGAACCTCACTTCTAATTCTACCATTTTGCCCTTGTTGATAGTCTGACAAGCTGCACTCCTCATTCTTTAAAAGTCAAGCTGGTTCTTACAATGCCAGCTATACAAGACTGTGCACGCGCACACGTACAAAACAAAGCAGAGTCTCCAAGCAGTTAAATTTAAATCCCTCATTTTGATTCTGCGCTGCTCTTCTTCTGATCATCAATCAGAGAGTAACAGGCCTCCTTTTGGTGTCCTGAATATGAGCTACTCAGCAAATATGGGCTTGCCAACTTTATCCCCACTCAGACACACCAAGGAGCTGGTCTTGGCAGGAGTAGGAATTACTGTCATGGATAATGGGCTCACGGGACAAGAGGCTGCTTTTGGACTACTTTACGTAATTCATCTGAACGCCTGTAACTGGAGTTCATCATCATTCAGCTCGCACCTGCGCCTCTGTCCGGTCTCTTCAAAGAGTATTTGCATTTAAAAAACAATGATAAAGTCATCTAAAAGCACTCTGTGGTGCTCCCCCAGTTGGAACGCCACATGAACACAGCTGCAAAATACTGTTTTGAGCTAGACGACATGCTGGGTGGAGGATTTGTAAATTAACTGGAAGTGTCAGTTTGATTCTGAGCCAGATGGATGCTTTAAACAGTAAAGAGCTTCCCATCAGACAATACCTACACTCTCACTGGCCAGAGCTGTGCAGGAGTGGGCAGGTGACTGATGTTGAACTGTAACCTCCCAACACATAAAAGAAAAGAGCTCCCAGTCATCATCATGTTGCACATAGTCTGACATTTACAAATCCTCCCGCCCCCACAAATAATTTTGAACTTTGCACTACGCATGCTGAATGAAGTACCCAGCATGCATCATTGCCAGGTCACTCAGGTGACTCCCCAGCTTTGTTTTGTCGTCACATCTAATAGTGTTTCTTGTTTTAGCAGTGGGTTTATTTTCAGACTTTAATCTCTGGCTGCTGCAAATGTTCCTGTACAGAAAGCTGCGCACAGCAGGTTGTGTCTCATGCCAAAGACAGCACCAGGCTGACACAGAGCGATGAAGATGCTGTTACACTGTTAGCCTGAAAAAAAGATTCTGATTAGACTCATTGACATGATTGATTCTGCAAAAGTATGTAAGTATCTGATATCGGAGAAAGTAATCAGTTTGGTTGAAACTGTAACAGACTGAAAGAATCTATTTAGTTTTAATGCATTTGTGAAATGCAGCATGTTAGCGACTCGGGTCCAAGACTTTCAAAAAACAATAGGCAGGATCAAGAAAAATATCTGGTTCTTCTTCTTTGTACTGTATTATCGTTTGGCTTCTTCTTTTTTTATTTACTGTTAAATGGAAACAGAGAGTGGTGGGAGACGTTTTAAAACAATACCTGTCAGAACAACTGTTTGAACTTTGCAGATTTGGTTACATGATTTCTCGCAGATGCTAATCTAAATGTTAGGGTGCCTGGGTCGTCGACCCATAGTTTTCAGTTTTACATTATTATTGAACGTTGATTTTGTCTCTGTGTTCCATGGTTGCTCTGTCTCCCCTGTCAGCTGTATCCCCTTGTCAAGTCCGCATGTCTGTGTTATGTTTCTTTTTTTACTTTGAAAGTCTCTGTCTCTTGTTAATGTATCTGGTTTTGCTTCCCTCGTCTTGTTAGCCCTGATTTGTTCCAGCTGTGTTTCCCTCCTGTCTCCCATTCCCTGATCACTCCCTCTGTGCATTTAAGCCCTGGGTTTTCTTCGGTCTGTGTTGTGATCTCCCTCATCTTACGCTGTGTGTTCTGCCTGCCTGCCTGCCTGCCTGCCTGCCTGCCTGCCTGCCTGCCTGCCTGCCTGCCTGCCTGCCTGCCTGCCTGCCTGCCTGCCTGCCTAAATTGATTTTGGATTTTCAGTTTTACTTTTGAGTTCACATTTTGCCTCAGAGTGTCTGCACTTTGGGTCCTCCACACCTGCACACAGCCACGTGACACTAAAAAGTGATAACTGCACCTGTTCCACTGCGTGTGTCATTAAACCAAATCTGTCTCCTCTCTATCATGAAGATAGAGACTAAGAAATTTCAGAATCACTCTTAAAAATGTCATATTTTATTATTCCTGTTCAGGAACCTATATATAACCAAAAACTGACTAATAATCCTGACTAATGATCAAGTTATATCCACTTAGAGGCCAAAACATTCTGGTGACCCCTCAACACTATTCTTAAAGAGTTTTGACCAGTACTCAAACAAGAAGTAATGGTAACCTCGTGTTTTGGAGGAAAATAAACGTAATTCTTTGTTGGAACAAATGTAAATGATTTTCATGTGCTTCCCTCTGTCAAGAAATAAATACTGTGGTGTCCTAAAAACTGAATGTTTGAGCATGTGTAACATCTTTTCCTTGCTCAGTAATTTCTATCAAAATGATTTTCACTAGCAAAATGAACTCTGTTGCAAAGGATTATTGTGCCCTCCGCTATTGACTGAAGCCAGGTGCGGCTCACATACCGCATGGCAAATCACTTTAGATGCTATCTGACTCACAGATCGCCCAACCACCCTGATGTAAGCTCCCACAATCCCCCATGTCCCAAATTCATTGTTACAGCTCTCTTCCTCAGCCTTCTCTAATCTCCCTTGCTTCTGTCTCTGCAGGCCTGCTGAGGACTCGAGAGGTCACGCTCTGAGCTCACAGCTCAAATATCACGTAGCAACAAAGTCTTAAGGCTTCTGTCTTCTCTCTGTATGTAACCAATAAATCCTCACTTCATTCAGACGTCAGAGCCGGGCCCGTCTAACCTCTCAAGCGAACACGCTTCATCCCAAGTTAAGACAGATCGTTTGGGTTTGAAATAAATGTGAGATGTACAGCAAAGCCAACCAGTCAGAACATTTTGATTAACATGTGTTCATTTTCATTGCCAGATCGAATGGGGAAGTAATTATGTCCCATTCATGCCACATTAGATTCACTGAAAAGAGTTTTAAATATATCATTGACTACACATTAACGGTGAACTCACATTAATGAGCCTTACTTGAAAAAGCTGAGCAATAACATCTGTGCTTCATCTGATAGAAATGCAGATTCAGCAAGTGAGCCATTATAAGAAGTAAGAAGTGGCACATTTAAAGTTGTTTAAATCTTCACTGAGATTTCTGTTGTTTCTTTGTTGAGGTGAACACTTTATTAGAAGCCATCTATTCATTTATCAACAGTTAATTATGCTTCACTAAAGTTAATAAATCTATTAATACTTTCACTTTTAACTACTATTAGGATTCAACTGTAGGCAAGTTAACAGTTTGTTATACTTTGCAGATACACTAAAACAAGCGCAATTTCTTATTGAGTTCAAGAAATCCATGTTATCAAACAATTATTCATGATTAACTATCCTTTTTTCATCTATATAGTTTATGCTTCTATATCTGAAGCATAAACAAACCACATCAGGATTATTAAATGTATTATTATAAACAAAGACGCATTTTAACATGCATGTTATCAAAGTTGATAAATTGTGAATCAATACAAAGACAGTATTTTATGTGAAGCACAAAAAAAAGGAAGCTCTTTTTTTCTTTTTTCCTTTCTAGCATTAATAATAATAATATTGGATTGCATTTACAGTGGGGCAAAAACGTATTTAGTCAGCCACCGATTGTGCAAGTTCCCCCACCTAAAATGATGACAGAGGTCAGTAATTTGCACCAGAGGTACACTTCAACTGTGAGAGACAGAATGTGAAAAAAAAATCCATGAATCCACATGGTAGGATTTGTAAAGAATTTATTCGTAAATCAGGGTGGAAAATAAGTATTTGGTCAATAACAAAAATACAACTCAATACTTTGTAACATAACCTTTGTTGGCAATAACAGAGGTCAAACGTTTACTATAGGTCTTTACCAGGTTTGCACACACAGTAGCTGGTATTTTGGCCCATTCCTCCATGCAGATCTTCTCGAGAGCAGTGATGTTTTGGGGCTGTCGCCGAGCAACACGGACTTTCAACTCCCGCCACAGATTTTCTATGGGGTTGAGGTCTGGAGACTGGCTAGGCCACTCCAGGACTTTCAAATGCTTCTTACGAGCCACTCCTTTGTTGCCCGGGCGGTGTGTTTTTGGATCATTGTCATGTTGGAAGACCCAGCCTCGTTTCATCTTCAAAGTTCTCACTGATGGAAGGAGGTTTTGGCTCAAAATCTCACGATACATGGCCCCATTCATTCTGTCCTTAACACGGATCAGTCGTCCTGTCCCCTTGGCAGAAAAAACAGCCCCATAGCATGATGTTTCCACCCCCATGCTTCACAGTAGGTATGGTGTTCTTGGGATGCAACTCAGTATTCTTCTTCCTCCAAACACGACGAGTTGAGTTTATACCAAAAAGTTCTACTTTGGTTTCATCTGACCACATGACATTCTCCCAATCCTCTGCTGTATCATCCATGTGCTCTCTGGCAAACTTCAGACGGGCCTGGACATGCACTGGCTTCAGCAGCGGAACACGTCTGGCACTGCGGGATTTGATTCCCTGCCGTTGTAGTGTGTTACTGATGGTGACCTTTGTTACTTTGGTCCCAGCTCTCTGCAGGTCATTCACCAGGTCCCCCCGTGTGGTTCTGGGATCTTTGCTCACCGTTCTCATGATCATTTTGACCCCACGGGATGAGATCTTGCGTGGAGCCCCAGATCGAGGGAGATTATCAGTGGTCTTGTATGTCTTCCATTTTCTGATGATTGCTCCCACAGTTGATTTTTCACACCAAGCTGCTTGCCTATTGTAGATTCACTCTTCCCAGTCTGGTGCAGGTCTACAATACTTTTCCTGGTGTCCTTCGAAAGCTCTTTGGTCTTGGCCATGGCGGAGTTTGGAGTCTGACTGTTTGAGGCTGTGGACAGGTGTCTTTTATACAGATGATGAGTTCAGGTGCCATTCATACAGGTGCCATTCATACAGGTAACGAGTGGGGGACAGAAAAGCTTCTTACAGAAAACGTTACAGGTCTGTGAGAGCCAGAGATTTTCCTTGTTTGAGGTGACCAAATACTTATTTTCCACCCTGATTTACGAATAAATTCTTTACAAATCCTACCATGTGGATTCATGGATTTTTCTTTCACATTCTGTCTCTCACAGTTGAAGTGTACCTCTGGTGCAAATTACTGACCTCTGTCATCATTTTAAGTGGGGGAACTTGCACAATCGGTGGCTGACTAAATACTTTTTTGCCCCACTGTATGTAGCGCTTTTCAAGGAACCCAAAGCGCTTTTTACAATTCCACTATTCATTCACTCTCACATTCACACACTGGTGGAGGCAGCTACAGTTGTAGCCACAGCTGCCCTGGGGCAGACTGACAGAAGCGAGGCTGCCATATCGCGCCATCGGCTCCTCTGGCCAACACCAGTAGGCGGTAGGTGAAGTATCTTGCCCAAGAACACAACCAGGACAACGACCAGGACAGATAGAGCTGGGGATCGAACCGGCAACCTTCCAGTTACAAGATGTAACCTCTGACCTCCCAACCATGAACCAATGCACAGATTTGGTGCATTAAATAAAAAATTTCAGTCAAGAATTTCAGTTTAATTACTTTGTTACCACATAACTTGTAACCACAGGCAATTGTGATACATTAATAAGAAAGAATGCCTTTAAAAATTATAATAAAGCTTTTAACACTGACAGTGACAGAATAAATACATAATGTATGAAGGATTATTATTAGGAATAAATTGACTTACTTCGATATTTCAGTAACATTATTGGCAGAGAGGAGACTCCCCACAAACAGCCCTGCAAAGTCTGTGTTCAGTACAAAGGACCAAAAAGAAAGGATGGCATGGCGCCAGTAGTATGGCGCCAGAGCATTACTAAAGTACTAATTGAAAAAAAGATGTCATCCTCTCATCACAACGAGCACGTTGAGTAACCTAAATCAAGCACACCACTCATGACCCACAAGTGCATGCTAATTCCAGTTAGCATGCTTGTGGTGGATCCTGGTTATATATGAATGTGCAAATAAGATGAGCCTGGTGGTAGACTGAGGACACTCAAAGAGCCGAGTACCACAACACACTCAGGCACAATTCCAATATGGCCTATACGGCCGCTTTACTCCCTGTGCAGGTACGGCTTGCTGTTGTGGAGGGTCTCTTAAGCCCCTTTGATACTCAACAAAAAAAGGCCACCAGCACATGCTAACATCGCTAGGGCTTTTGCTCAGTGGGAAAGGGTACAGTCATTGTTCATTCACAGGTTTAAATGACTCAGTGCCAATTTGCAAATGATGTAAGCATGAAAACAAAGTAGATATGGTCATTTTTATCATGTTCCAGTACAGTAAGTGGTAAGCTACAGTATATAAAATCAAAGTGAATGAAAGGAGTCATGGGCTTCTTTCAAACTGATCTTTCCTGATCATGGTGTCAACAAATGTGTCAAAAGAATTTGGGTCGGCTCTTTGTTCAAATCTGTATTCATATGCACTTTTCCACAAAGAGGGGTCAAACTGGTTTTTAAGATTCAATATAAAACATATCAGCACAATAAAATTCCATTTATCCATCCACCCTGCTCCTCATCTGAGCCCAGGCTGTGAGGTATCAGTCCAACCGTTACTACAACCTCCTTCTCCCAGCTCTTCTGTGAGAATGCTGAAGGATTCCCAAGGCAGCCAAGAAGCCTCAATCTCTCCAAGGATGTCTGCTCTGAGGTGGGACGTACCAGAAACACATTACCTCTAGTAGCTTGCAGGACGCTTCTTTAATAAATGCCGAACCACCTCAGCTGGCTCTTTCATTGGAGTAGCAGCGACTCTACACTCAGCCTTTCTCTGGCACACATAAAACTGCTGAATTTTTTTGTTGTATTTTTATGTGTTAAACCTGGAAGCTAACATTTGTTATCTATAGCAGTTAGTCTGGCCTTGAGAAAAGGAAGTCCAGAAATCTAGAGGGCTTTTAAACAACTAATGTCTTTGTTTTGTTTTGTTTTCCCCTGATGCTGTCTTTCTGTCCTTAAAAAATGTCATTCATGACATTTTAAACATGTGACAACTTTCAGTAAGGGGAAATGAAGGCACCTGTGGGAGTATCTAACGCTGTCTGATGGGCAAGTGATTTTACTGGCGGCAGCTGCATCTCATTTGGGGAATAAACCTGACAGTGGTGTAGGAGGCTCACACACTCATTCCTACAGCCACTGGAGTGGAAAACAACACAACACAAAGATCTGCTTTGGGCTTTTCCCTCCTTCCCTGTTATCCTCACCTGCATCTCACAGCTTGTTTCGTAGGTTTCTTTTTTTGGCAATAAAAATGAACGAGATGAGAAAAACAGAATTCAGTTCAGTGAAACAAAGAAGAACAACAACAAAATGAAAGACAACACATAATTGATGTTGTAGTACTAAAACCCCACCATCAGGCACTTTCTATGAAAGTTTTGAGTGTTTTCTTTTTGATTAGTCACTTCTCATTGCTGCTGTTTTTTCTAACAGATAAACGTGAACTATCTCCACAAATATATTTTTACAGAAGTGCACGATTCTGTCTGAGAAATGCTTCTCTCCATTTTGATATCTGTGTTTTTATATAATGTATAAGCTCATGGTGAGGATTTTGTTTCTGTACATGTACCTGACTAAAATAGGAAAATACCATTTAATATAAAAAAAACCCCAGAATATTGATAAAGTTTTGCATTTTGATGTGAAATATCTCATATAATATGCTTCTGTAAGTAAGCTCTTGGATGATGATGATATTATGAACAGTTCCTAAATCACTTGCTTGTTCTTGGTGAAATAGTGTATTTATAAACAGTGAATTTGTCATTAATGAAGTATAAATGTGGTGACATTACTCACATATATATGACCCTGTTAATCAAGAATAAAACATTTATGTCTGTGTTAAAAATAATTGCTTGGTTTTTAGTAAAACCAAAGAAAGGAAGAATACAGAGGTCAGTGAACAAGACCGTCTTGAGACTGGGATGAAGGTTTCCTGTGACCAAATGCAAACAGTTGTGTTGCTCACTGGTGTTCACTCGTCGGCTACATTTGAACCTCATCTGGAACATCTGGAGAAACTTTAATGTGCCAACTGTCAGTGCTGATAGACTTAGAGTGATAATAAATTACTGCAGGTGTATGAAGCCTGTGGTGAGCTGCGTTAGAAGACCAAAAAATTTGGGAATGTTCAGCTCTGCATTTCTTGCACAAATTCCAGTGTTTTCCAAAAAATGTGGAAAAGTGTGTTTTCAGCTTGCTCGAGCATGTAGTTGCATCAGATTTGGATCAATTTGTGTCTTTTGCACAAACTTCTTGATGTTTTAAAGTGCCAGTGAAGTTGAACACCCTGTGGCGATGCAAAGTGTCTATGCGGTGTACTTACCAGAGGGCAATAAATGTGAGAGATGTCAAGCAGTCTTTTTGACTTGTGTTATAAATATAATAATTTTACAGGCCCTGTTAAGAAGAATATATTCCGGGTTTTTGTGTTTTTTCTCTCTCTTTCAGTACCAATCATCTGCCTCCCGGCTCTGACTGCTAACATCTTCTCTTTGTCCTATCCCCCAGTCATGTCTGTCCCGATTGTAGCAACTGAAAATAAAATAAATACATAATTATAATAAAGGTCATTCAAATGGACCAATATGGCAAGGCCATGATGATCCACTTGGTAAAATAAATCCGCTTGGCATCTTTCTTGGCCTTAAGACAACAATTCTGATGGCTAAAGATCCAAACGGGACACACAAAAAAAAAGAAAGCAAAAAAAAAAAAAGCAAAAAAACAACAAAAAAAAAACATTTTCTCTTTGTTACTGTGATTTGTGTCTGTGCTGAGACAACATTTCTGCTGCATCATATTTTTCCAGAAAGTTTCACAGCCACCAACTGTAGGATTTATATTTTACACCTGAGAGCAAGTGACACAATTTCTATATTCCATTTGATTTGCAACCAAAGTCTGTAAATCCTCTGGCATCCAGTGAACAGACCACATTTGAGGTGCAAAATGAAGTAGCAGCCTATGACTGACGAAACTTGTATCTTTTCCTGACACGATTGCCTCAAAAACAACAGTTTGAATACAGAAAATTATATATTTACGGGCAAGTATGAGTTGAAGTGTCTGTCTTGTGATTTAATCCATCTTTTCTGATAAGTCAGCCTCCCGTTGTATCAAAACAGCTAAACGATACAGCGGGGAGTTGGTTCAATACGAGACTGAGATTCCACAAAGTCTCTGATATTTAATCTTAAAACAATGACAGACATTCGACAAGGAGCTTCTTAGAAAATCTGAAATCTTTTTGTCTTTTCTCAGTCTTTAGTTGACTCTGTAAATGTTCAGTGGGGTTGTGGTCAAATGATGAGAGTCAAAGTTCATGACAATCAACACTTCTTGATCCTCTTGATCTTCAGATAGTTCTTCAAGGCTGCATGTCCAAATCATGTCTCTGAAGCACAGGTTTGTGCTTTGGATACAACCGATCCAGAGCTGTAGACGTGCATGTACTGCCTCCAGCCATGATTTCATGCTAAGAAAGGCCATCTTACTCAGAGTAACAGTCCTTTAATATTACACAAAGATACAATAATGCATTTCAAATTGATATTTCATTTATTAGGGGAAAAAACTATCCACACCTACCTGTGCGCTCCCTGATCCTAATAACTGGTCGAGCTATACTCTACTTGCAAGAACGACATCGGTTTAGACTCAGAGATGGACTTACTGGTGTGTGTCTGGGTCATTTTCTTGATGCATAACCCAAGTGTGTTTAAGCACCAGGGCTTGAGCTGATGTCCATACATTCTCCTATACAAAATTAATGGTTCCACCAATTGAGGCAAGTCATCCCAGTCCTGAAGCAGCAAAGCAGCCCCAGACCATCACACTACCACCACCATATTTGACTGCTGGTCTGATGTTCTCGTAATGAAATGTTGTGTTAGTTTTACGGTGGAAGGAATCAGACCTTCCAAAAAGTGCAACCTTTGTCTTGTCATCCAAAAAAAAACATCTTCTCAAAAGAGTTGTGGATGATGAAGATGTTTTGTGAAAACGTGAGACGAGTTATTTTTGTCAGCAATGGTTTTCTCCCTGAACTCTCCCATTAATGCTATTTTAGCCCCGTCTCTGACTTATTGTTGAATCATGAACTCAAAGTTTCCAGGGTTTATTTTTATCTTGGGGTTATTATTTTTAGTAATCCTGTATTTGAGTTTATTAGTTTTGCCACCTAGTTTCTGTTTAGTGATGCATTCTTTCTTTTAGTTGTCCTTCTCACTCACTCATTATTGTGTGTATAAGTGGCCTTAGTTTACCTTTGTGCTCCTTGTTGTGTCATACAGTTTTTAAGCCCGTCTGCTCTCCAGTGTTGTTGCTGCATTTGGGGTCTCATTTTTGTTGCATTCCTAAATATGACACTGGCTTCTTTTGAGACCTCCTGGATTAGTCGTCTGTGTGCTTTTTGAGGAATGTTGGTAGACTGGAAAGATTCACCACTGTTCCAAGCTTTCTCCATTCGTGGATAACGGCTCCTATTTAAGACTTTTAAACTCCTAAAGCCTTAGAAATAGTGTTGTACCCCTTTCCAGATAGATGTCATTGACTTTTCAGGTATTTCCTTAGATCGTGGCATGAGCTGTTGCTTTTTGAGATTATTTTGCTTCACTTAGTCGACAAGTTGTATTTAAGTGATTTCTTGTACTCAGCATGTCTGGCAGTAATCAGCTTTGAGGCACAAAGTCCTTTTACCGGTGCAGACTACATATGCCAAAATACACATGCATAGATTCAACAAATGAAATCTTTCAAAAATTGCTGACTTTATGCCAAAATATGATATAAACATATCTGAATATTGCGGTTGTACCCCATCTTTGCTATTGCAGAATTCTCACATAGATTTCACTTCAGAAACTGTCCAACGTCACCTTGACTGTGATTTGCTCCTGTAATAAAACAAACAATAAAACAACTTTACCTTACTTTATAAGGTAAAGTCTCTATTTTAAAAATACATTTTTTGGAGTAACCCAAAAACCAACTTCACTGTACTTTAATAGATGTTAATTTTTCAATAAATCAAACACCTATACCCACTCTCTCTCGCTCTCTCTCTCTCTCTCTCTGTCTTTCAGTCGCTAGGGAAGTGGGCGTGGCGTCGTAACCAGGCAGTGACGTCAGCGGGAGCTGTTCAAAGTGGTGTGGTGCTGAAAAGACAACTCTCCCGGCCGCTCAGTCAGGCAGCCAGACGCCCGCTCGCTCGTTCGCTCGCTCGGCTGTAGGTCGGTTGTTCCGCGGCCAGCAGCTGGTCCGGGGACGCTGGATTTCACCGCCTTGAAGAGCGTTCATTAGCGCTCAGTGCAGGAAGACAGAGAAGGAGGAGAAGCCCATGTGGGAGCGATTTCCAACAAGTAAGTCGGCTCTTTCCTCAGCAGCAGCAGTAGTAGCAGGGACTAATACTTTTATACCGGGGTAGAGATGTTGGTAAATCACGAGTGATCCTTTTGTAACAGCAGCACATGTGTGTGTGTGTGTGTGTGTGTGTGTGTGTGTGTGTGTGTGTGTGTGTGTGTGTGTGTGTGTGTGTGTGTGTGTTCCAGCCGCGCCTAAATCTTAGTCTGTGTGCCTGCCCGGGGTAAAAAAAATTTGACTCACATTTGCATGAACCAATGGTCAGACATGCTCTCGTTCTCTGTCTCTCTCTCCGTGTGCGTGTGCGTGTGTGTGTGTGTATGTGTGGCTCTCTCACACATGCACATTGTTTTCCTTGCCTGGATGTCTGGGATGAGATGCGGTGCAAGTGAATGGAAAGTCTCCCCCTCGTACCCGCTGTTTCAGTGAGCTACACGACAGGAACGGTAACTCTGATGTTTTCAGCTGGACTTAAACGTGGTGTTCACTTCACTGGCTGACTGTGCTTTTTCATAAAGCTGCCGCCTGATGCAGTGGCTTTGTGGTTTGAGTGGTTTACACCAGCAGGCATCTTACTGGGAGGACTGGTATTTTAGTGGGCAGGCCTGCTGCTGTGTCTTCTGATAGCTGATACAGCATCACAGTGTGGCAGAAAGTGCACCAGACTCTCTGTTAGTGAGGTGTGTGTGTGTGTGTGTGTGTGTGTGTGTGTGTGTGTGTGTGTGTGTGTGTGTGTGTGTGCGTGCGTGTGTGTGTGTGTGTGTGTGTGTGTGTGTGTGTGTGTGTGTGTGTGCGTGCGTGCGTGTGTGTGTGTGTGTGTGTGTGTGTGTGTGTGTGTGTGTGTCTTTTCATCCCAGAGTATATGTTTAGGTGTGGCCTGACCGGTCTCCTCTCCTCTCCTCATTTCCTTTTATGGGTTCTTCTTTTTCACCTCCTTCCCTCAGTTTCCTGCCCCTGCTTCTTCCTTCTCCTTCTTTCTTTTTTCCTCTTTATGCCCTCATCAGTCTGATAGCTTGTTTTATCTTCAGTCTTTTGTTTCTTCCTCCTTTCCTCTTCTTTTCTCCAACACTCTTCTCATCATGGATTTTTTCCCTCCCTCTTTTAATATTTCTTCGTCTTGTCTTTTCCATCTGTGATGTCTTAAGTTGTCAGACATTTAATTTCCTCTTCCTCATCAGGTCTCTTTTATCTTCTTTTTATTTCTTTTTTACCTCTCCTTTCCTCCCTCTTCATCCATCTTATCCTTTTCTTGTACGTCCTCTGTCCTCCCCTTTTTGCGCCTCCCCTTCTCCCTCTTTCTTGTAATCTGGTCTTTCTTTTTTCTTCCCACTCTTTTCCACTACATCCTTTCCTATTCATTTCTTCCTTTCATCTCTCACTGTTTTATCATCTCTTAGTGTCTTTTGTTTCCTCCTTCATTTACTTCTTTTGCCTTACTTGTCCTTGCCTACACCCTTTGCCCCTTTTTGTTCTCTCCTTTCCTTCCTTCACTTTCTCCTCTCCTTTTTTTGTCTCACATGTGTTTCTTTCATTTATCTCATGTTGTTTCCTTTCCTCTTCTCTTTCCCACCTTCCTTCTTTTTTCTTAATCTTTCACTTCCTCTGCAGTATTGCTTTATCGCCTACTTTTATCTTTTGTTTCCTTCTCTTTTTTAAATCAATATCATGCCCTCTTGTACCCCCATTTGGCTCTAATCTCCCCCTTTTGGTTCTCTCCTGTTATTTTACTTTCCTCCCTGCCCTTCTTTCCTTCTCCTCTTTTCTTAGCTTACCCCCACATTGTTTCTTTTTCTCTCCATTTCTTCTCTTCCTTTGCTGTCCTGCAACTTTTCTTGCCACCTCTTCTCTTTTTCTCCCGCTCGACATTTATTCTAGTCTTGCCTTATCTCATCTTATTTCCTTTCATCCTCGTCTCTCGCATCTTTTTTCTATAGCTTGGTCTTTTCCACTCTTCTCCTCTCCTCTCAGTTTTTTATTGGCATTGCTGATGTGGTGAAAGGGAGTGGAGCCTCCACACATATGCTCATCCAAAGTAAAGCAACCGGCAGTCAGCTCTACTGTCTTTTTGATTTTGCTCTCCTTGCAGCATAAAACACCATCCAATGTGACAGCGGCCCTGTAGAAGACATCAAAGTCTGAAACCTTTTTTTCCCCATTAGGACTCATTTTCCATCTAATTTGCCCATTTTCTGTATCTCCTCATTAAAGCTTTAAGATCATTTTTAAAAAGGGCCCAATTTGAAAGTTCAGAAGCTGAGGGGTGCTTATTTTTACTTCCTAAATCAAGATAATGACCCTGATCACGCCACTGTGACATCATCTTTTTATCCAAATTTGGAAAGATCCCTTTAAGGACTTGCCACACGGCATCACTCCCTTTCAATAAACACATGTGGTGTCACAGGAATCACCAAGACCTCATGTTTACAGAAATATAGCCCATTAAAATGTATTTTAAACACTGCTTGCATCACAGATGTGAGGACGTGCTGTGTCCCAAATCGTTATGACTGCTTGGAATCAGGACTTGTGCTTTGCAGCTGCTGGAAAAATGAAATGTAAAGAAACAGATGCTGTGTGAGAAAATCATTTGGTTACAGTAGCTGTTTATTCATCCATCTGTTTTTCTGTCACTCTACTGTACTGCCTGTGCTATGAGGCAGGTTTAACCCTGGGTTTTCATGCTTACAAATGTTGTTCACTTCTTACCAGGGCACATCACCATGGTAACTTATGCTGCAGACCTAACCTGCTTCAGAAAAAAAGAAGCAATCAATTTCCTGGGAAAAAAAAGCATCAATGATCTTCAACGATCCCTCTCAGACATCTACAGCCTTGTCTTTCCTTTAGGAATACCCACAAGAAGTATAGATTCTTGGGAACAATTTTATTTCTTGTTCTTTTCTAACATTTGTTGGCCTCAGGCAATTTTAAAGCCACTTCATTGTTCTTAAAGGCTTAAAATAGGAATATATAGTCGTAAAACAGGGCGCCTAAATGTTGCATTTGTTAACTTTATATCAATGCAACAAGTAAAGCTTCTTAACAGCTAGCTGTGCTGACAGGGAGCAGATCCCAGGTATGAATGTCCTGGCTGGCTGTGGCATGTTCAGGTAAACTGCTGATTTTAAGTGGAGACCTGTCGAGGTCTACGTTAAGGATGGATGTGGTTAGATCCTCCTGTATCGTGATGATGGCGTGGTGATACTTATAGGTCTGTTAACTGAAACAGATGCCTTTTCTCTTTGCGTCCAGACTTTAGGATTCGTTTTTTTTAGTCTTACTCAAAGTACTTTGCTGGAAATCACATTCAAACATTGACACAGCATGATGTTGTGCTATAGCTAGATGCACACACACATACACATTTCTACACTGACTCCAGCAGTGATGCTTTATATTGCGCACTCTGTGTTTAATCTGTACAGTTTCTTCTAACTGTACAGATTGTTGTTTTTCCTCTTCTTCCTGTAGACCTGCACATGTTTGAGGTTCTACATGCAGTGCTGTGAAAAAGCATTTTTTCCGCCTTCCTGCTTTTTTTTGCCCTTCTTTTGTCATTTTTTTAAGTATATGTTTTACATTTGGAGTGGCCAAGTCAAAGTCTGGACTCAAATCAGATTGAGATGCTTTGGCACGACCTTAAAGGCACCATCCATGGTAGAAAACTCTCCAATGTGGGTTTTCGTGCAAAGAAGACTAGGACAAAAATCCTCCACAGCACATGAAAGATTCATTTCCAATTATTGCAAACACTTGATTACAGTTCTTGCTGCCAAGCGGAGCACAAGCAGTTATTAGGGTTGGGGGGGAAATGACCTACATAGCCAGGTAAGTCTGGAAAATGTTCTTTGAATTTTCTGACAATATGAGAGTGCTGTATAACGTATGCTTCTGCATTCATGTGGATGTAAATATAGGTACACAGAAAGCAGTTTAAGCCCTCTCTTTGCATCTCTTTGCATTTAGATCTGTTCTCGTAGCCCACCTCTTTTTGTAGTTCCCCGGTTATCTCAGAATTAGAGTAATCCTGTGCCTTTAGTCAAAACACCATGTCTGCTTTCAGTTCTGTCACACATTTAATGGGGCCTGTGGTTGCCAGCGCAGCAGAAGTCTTCACAATATGCCTGCATCTTTAAACACAATCTCGAGACTAACATCTTCAGTCTGGCTTGCACAACATCTCCGCGTTTGCCAGTTTGATTGCTTAAATCATCACCTTCTGTTTGATATTTAGAAATGAAAACTGTGAGTCATAACCCTCTTTGGTGAGTGCCTGTTATTGTTATTCTTTTCTAATTGTGGTTTTACATGTGTAATCTTTCAAACAAATGTCCTGATGTCTTTATTAAATTCAGTGGATGCTGAGAGCTTTGATGATTAACATCTCAGAACGAGGCCGGAGGCGTGATCTGCGCTCAGTTTGATGGCCCGATTTGCTGCGTGTTCAAATATCCCCCGAAAAAGCTAACTAGGACTCCCCCCTCTTCCAGTGGCCTTTCTGTTACTGGCAGAAAATGTGAAGGGAAGTAGTTCAACTAGTCATGGCCCTGGGTGTCCATCAGTCTGGGCTATCTGTTCCTGACAGGCAAAGCAGGTGATTGAGCGGACCCGGCTGGTCAATAGCAGAGGGAGGTGTGGGGGTCTGTCATGGGAGTTCAGAGATACCTGATAGTGCAGGATCCGGTTTCTCTCCCTGCAGGCAGGTACAGAGAGATCATAAATACTCGTTAATAGATGGTGGCATAATATTTGGTTCTCACAGTGAATGGAACAATCCACCTGCTCTAAATTGCCTCAAGGAGGTCAGAGGTCATCTCGGTGAAAAACATGACTAAGATGGATGTTTGTCATTACAGAAGCTAAGACTTGAGCTGATCATCTGCTGCAGCTGGTTGTCAGGCTCTGCTCACTCTTTACTCTGTGAAGTAACCCATGAAGCTCTTTTCTAAACTGGATGGCTTCAGGTCTGCTTATAGAGCAAAATCACTGGCTTTGCATCAGAAGTTAGAGAGGGGGTCTCTGCCTATCCAGAAACTGCTCTAGTGCTCGCCAAACCGCATTTTTATTAATATATAAACTCGTCATTAAGGGTATCAAATGTCATCTTTATGGGGGAATCAAGAAGAGATGTCTTGTGAGTGTATCTCTGAACCAGCAGCAGCTTGTTACACGTTCGAAAGCTTCACTTGAGCCCAAATGTGCAAAAAGTTTTGAAGCAGCAACCTTTCAGAATTTAAACACTACACAAGTACACATTGTACATTCTGTAATAACCTGACTTGTTACCTCCTTATTCTACTTTATCTACCTTTAACTATTTATAATGTAAAAATAATTACATTGTAATTTCAAATAGAACACATTGAAATTCTATTTATTTAAAACGTGCAACATTTTATAAAGTGCTGCCAAGTGTTTCTCTCTTGCTCAGAGTAAAAATGTACTAAAATTAAACCTTGCAGTGGCACAAGAGGTAAAAGTCGAACATCTCCATCCTCCTTCCATTGCTCATTAATCTGTTCCCATACTAGATTTATCCCGACTAGCTTTTGCTTTAGAGTTTTTCATTCAGGTCATTTTGGGCTGCCAGATTTGCTGCTTTATTTTTAGCGATGATGCAATTGCTTTTTTTTCCACGCAAGTCCAATTTTTTCATCTTGCCAGGTCAAAAGATGCTGCACATTACGTCTCCATGAGCTGAATGCGCCCTGCACAATTATAATCAAAATTGAGATGTAAACGTGATTTTTAGACGTCCTTCCTTTTTGTTTTTAATGTGTTGGGCTGAGACTTCACAGTTCTCATACGTCTGTCGGTTCCCCTGCCTCTACCTGCTACTCTCATATGAGCCTGAATACAGCGTATCCCCACAGCCACCGGTGGCAGATCCAGCAAGCAGCCAAAGTAAACACACAAAGGAAGCCTCGACTGTAGCTTGTACACTTTCCTTCGCTTTTCAAATCTCATTTTAAAACTGGAATCTTTATCTGTCCGTGTGCAGCAGTGAGTGGTCTGCAGCAGAGATTAGAGGCTTGTTGTTGACAGTCAAGTGGAGGCCTGCTGTCTTTTGAATTAGCCACTGAGATCCTTGTAGGACGTGTGATACCTGTGGGCTTATGCTGTTAATTTCAAACCATGAGGATGGAATCGTGGTGTGAAACGTGGCTGCCATGGCTCACTCTTTATTACAGCAGACCTTACTGGCACTGGTAGCACAGTATATTGTATTTTAAAATACAATATATGTTGATGATTTGATCATAAGGTGCAAAAATAAGGTGAGAGGATCAACGTCTTTACATTAGCAGCTCCATTGGAGACTGCTGTTCTTGCAGTATAGCAGGTTTCTTCATTTAGCTTTTGTGTGTTTATTAAACACAGCAATGAATCATAATTTGTCTAAATAAGAGAGAGCGTTTTGGATGCAGTGGTTAGCGTTGCTGCACAGTAGGAAGTGGCTGGGTTCAGATCCACTGGGCCTTTATGTGTGGTGCTTGCATGCTCTCCCTGTGCCTGAGTGGGCTGCAGCACATAATTAAGAAAGACATTCTTAATTAGGATTCAGGGTATTTTTGTTTTTTGGAATAAGTTTAGAATCAACATATTTTTGCCACTTACGTTGTAGCTTTTCCACTGCTCTGTTCAGCTAACCTATGGTATTCTAGGTTGCGCTAAAAGCATTATCTATTGTTGCGCCTTTAGCACAGCAATCGAACACACACACAGATGCACAAAGACACACATGACTCGGACAAAAGGACTGCGAGCGCTTTTATTTCTGAACGGGACAGAGGAGAATGGAGATATGTTTTACTGGTAGTCTTTTAGCTTGAACATCCAAGCTGAGAGCCTCTTATTTATATATAGGCGCAGAAGTTTCGAGTGTGTGAGTGTCTGAAGGCAGGTGTGACTGGGTACCACATATTTTTCAGCAGACTTGCACCTTATGGTGAGCACGATTAAAAAAACCCTGCCAGGTTTTCAGGTTGCAGACTCTCAGAGGACCATTTTTCACCGCCTGCCAATATACCGCACACATGGATTGGTGATGTGGTGCCTGTGCGCTGCAGCAGATCAGACGGGAAGCCACTCATTGAAAGCCTGTGGGATTAGCTATTTCACAGGATTGTCACCCTGATCCTCTAATGTTTTGTTAGCATGGCCTACTTAAAGACCACATCTGGTCAGTGTGGTGCTATGCAGGAGTGCTAAAAAAGCTGTTTAACCTATATAACATGAGGTCTATGTGGTCAGGACAAGTTCCAAACAAAGCTACTCTACAGCCACTGTTTACTTCCGTTAGTCCTATGGCCTGTTTTTTTCTTCACAGCAACAAAGCAGCTGAATTTTACTTGAATCTTTTTGAACCCGCACAACATCCAGATAATGCAGTTAAAATAATTCATTATTCATAGCAGGACATAAATAGTAAGTCTGCTGGGTAAATGTGATTGCGAAACTGTGTCAAGCTTGAGGAACGTTTTCCCCTTTTTGTTTTCTGTCTGAAAGTTAGATGAAGAGATTGGCAACGACCTTTGTTAGTGTGCAGCTGAGTGAACAATTCAGAATACTGAGTTCAAGTCTTGGCATATTAAACTTCTCTGAAGGGTTTTCACAATGATATTCCCCCAACAATGATGTCTTATTTCAGGATTTTCAGGGTTTTTATCGTTAACTTGGTTTCCCTGGGTCTTTTCCCGTGTTGTAGTTTTGTGTCTTATTTTGAAAGAAATATTTCTCCGTTACCATAGCGACAAGAGGGCATTAAGGGGCAGGGAGGCGGATGTTACTCTCAATATTGTTGGCGCATTTCATTTGGACGCTGCTAATAAAGTTACACAATTACACAGTGAATTCACGTTTTTGTCTTGGTCGAATCATCTTATTTTGTTGTATTTATCTGCGGCACCTTCTTCTTCTTCATGTGTTAGAACGACACCCTCTGACATTTATTTACTAGTGACAATCTTCTCGCTCTTCTTGTGAAAGTTCAGTTGCTTATGTCCCTCTCCTATTTTCCCTACCAGCTGGCTTGCAGGCCGGGTTGCTGTTGTAGTGGTCCTCCATATCAATTAGCTGCTTCCTCAGCCTCGTCCACAGTTGGACACATCCATACCTGATGGTCCAGGACTGCAGCTAGCGATGGTACTCTGTCTCCTGCTCTGCAGATTCGCTGTTTTAGTGACTCCAAGCAGAATCTGCAGCAGCCAGTGATCTAAATCTAAATGGATGGGAAACACTGGAAAATGCATTAGTGATACTGGATTATGTCTTATCTTTGTATTGTAATGGATCAAAAAACATGTGCCCCTCACCCATGGTACTGTAATTAAAATTGATGTGGGAATTTGTTGTGCTTCATATTTCTTGTATCCAATTTTGTAAAGCTATATTTGGTGATGTTAGTCAGTGTTATTGAAACTGTTCCAAAGCTTTATGAGGCAAATATTTACTCTTTGATCCTTATACAGAAGAAAAATACAACTTTTGCTGGAGTTTGTCAAAACTCACTCTGACCTGTTGAATGCAACGAGGAGGTTTGCGGTATTTCAAAGTTCTACCAAATATTTGTTACAGTTTGTGGGTTTTTTTCCAGGTGAAAGCTTCAAAATTCAGCCTAAACCTAAAGGCTTTACTCAGATAGATTTGAGGGTCAGGGAGCCTGAACCAGAAGATGTAGGCTGTGTTTAACAGGCACTATTTTATAGTATAGGTAAACTGTATGATTACTGCAGTAATTAGACCCTGCAAAGCTGATTAGAGGCCAGACCATGTATGAACGTTCACTCACCAATCTTTCCTCCACCCTCTCAACTCTCTTCTCTTTCATTTCTGCCCAGACTGATCGGGCTTCATGTTTTCGTCCTGCCTTCATGTGGCCTCTTGTATGTCTGCCATCCTCCCGTCTTCTCTGTATCCTCCATCTGTCTATCTCCTTCCCTATATCCATGCTGGCAGGTTTGTATGCCAGCATGCCAGCACGGGTGGGATGTCTGCTAAACTCTACTGCTTTTGGTTATGCACTGTCCAAAAAGGAAAAGGATAATGCTAAAAGGAACCCGGCTTGAAGCCCTGTTCTCATGATATTTTAAATTTGGTGTCTCAGAAAATTCATGGTCCCATGCAAGCTTTGAAGCAAACCCTCCAGTCCATTGTAGCAGGAATCAGAAACAGGAAAGCATCTCTATTACAAAGACACGACATTCTCTTCGTAGAAAATCCCCACTCAGCAAGTTACTTTATTTCAGGATCTACTGTTTATGCAATAATATATGATAATAAGCTTTGGCTTTACAATATCCATCTGGATAGTGGGCGGTTAAGAAATTAAAATGTCACTGTTAGAGAGCTTGGAGATTCAAGAAAAACGAATTGAGTCTGTCAGGTGGCACTTGTTCAGCACACTCCTTTGCTGGTAGATTTACTTTCATCTTCTGTAATTGCTCAGTGTTGTTTTTTAAAAACACTGTGATCTATACAGATGTTGAGTGGCACAGAGCGTGGCGAACAGCAGTGTTGCCTGACTGCAGGAAGGTCCTGGGTGTCAGTGCATCAGCCGGCTGTGCCTTTTCGTGCAGAATTTGCAGGTTCTGTGTGCCTGCGTGGGTTCACTCCAGGCACTCTAGCATCCTCCAACAGTCCAAATACATGCATGTTAGGTTAACTGGTGATTCTAAATTGACCTTATGTGTGAATGTGAGTATGAATGATTGCCTATCAAGACTGGCATCCTGACCAGGTTGCACCCTGCCTCTTACCTAGAGACATCTCTGTATTGGACAAGCAGAAGAAGATGGATGGATGGACGGATGGATGGATGCATAGATGCATGGATGCATGGATGGATGGATTTCAGGATGGTGGCAGATTGTGGAGAATCAGGAGACTCCCCTCACTTCTTGCAATTGCAGGGATTTAGCCTCTTAAAGAAACACCATACCATTGGTGATCATGTAACGTGTGTGGTTAACATGTTTAGTAAACCCTTACTGAGAAAATGATGGGACTGCATATAAAATGTAACATCGTTAGCTTTTTAAAGTTTGGCTATTTAGCATGAGGCCAAATCAAAATTGAACCCTAACCTTGCTCCTTCATGGTTTGCCTCAGGCCTGACTGAGTCATCACAGGCAACAACCCCAAACTTACCTTTTTTTTCCCAAAAGAGTTAAATTTTGATGACCTTTACTTAGACCTCAGAAGGTTAAGACATTAAAATGACTGGAAAGAGACTCCAAGCTTTAACACCAACCAGATTTTTTAGAAACATTCATTTTGTGGTGTTTTCTGGGATTAGCCACTCTAAAGTACATCAGGCAGGCCAAGACAAATCAAATATTTTTAAGCATCCCAAAATCAAAGACATACTAGATTTTTTAAATATCCACTGAAAAGCTCTGATTACTCTAGAATGCATATCACCGGTGGGTGCTTCGCATGCTGCAGTATAAAAATCATACTTTCAGTGACTCAAGCTGCTGGCACAGAATCATCATACCCGAATCATCTCGCTCAGGTCATCACTGGTTTGTGGCTCTCTTATCTTTCCCTCTTGTTTGAGAAAATAAACATGACAGAGGTCAACAGACGTCCAGCTTGACGGTGGGCGGTAGCTGCAACACAGCTCATCACACTAAACAGGTCATGTGAATATTCGCATTACTTGCATTACACTACCAAGCATTTTAAAAGGCCATCATCACAGCAGATTTGGAGGTCAGGTGGAAATACTGTCAGTGAGAATTTGGGGTAACACGAAGGGTCGCAGAAGAGCGAAAGAGAAAGAACAGACCCAAGATGGGCTGCAGGGACGATGACTTAGCACACACTCGGAGCTCAGATACACATTAACCTCACTTGTGCTCTGTGACACACAAAGGAGATTATATAAATCATCTTGTGCGTCATAAATAGTAGCACACACACACACACACACACACACACGGCTCTCGCTTCTCCTCAGCCTGTATTATAAATCGTTCTGTTGTCCTAAGCTGAAATGTAATTGAGGAGCAGAGAGGAAAGGAGGGATGTTACTACAACTACTGGTTGTAGTAACATCCCTCCTTCCTTGTTACCTTTTAATTTTCTTCCTGTTGCTCCTGTGTATCTTCAGCATTATTTTACACCACACTTCTCTGAATGTTTTGATTGAAACATGACGACTCTTTGATGGATTGCTGAGAATGGAAAGCTCTTTGGAAGATATCCAAAAGGTTTGATCATATTGTCACAGAAAATGTTCGAGCCGTAAATCAACCGTCATTCTCGTTCACTGGTTATGAAAGATTTCCAACATTTGCTGATAAAAAAACAGAGGCAGGATTAAAATACAAGACAGATCAGTGGGGCTGACTGTACAGAAGTAAAATCCACCACAGCAGTGACTGAGTATCTCACAGGTTGTTGCACATTTTAGGGACTGTAAAAACATTATTACTCGTAGTGTTACCATTTATATTTCATATTTTATTCACGTATTACTTAAAGAAGGGGATTTGATTTGTCTTTATTGACAAATTAAAAGATGTAATGTAGTAGTGTAGTGGTTCACACATTTGTTTAGCATGCAAATACATAAAACATCTGCACCTGGTTTGGGAACAGCACCAAGCAGGAAGACGAGATCTGCAAAGAGTGGTGCGCTCAGGAGAACGCATCATTCAATCAGAGCTCCCTGACCTGCTGTCCATCTACACCAAGCAGTGCAAGACCAAAGCTAGGAAGATTATGATGGACCTCTCCCATCCCAACAATGGACTCTTCTCACTGTTGAGGTCTGGGAAGCGCTTCCGCTCCCTTAAGGCCAAAACAGAGAGAATGAGGAGGAGCTTCTTCCCCCAGGCTATTCCTGCCCTGAACCAGGTGTAGGACTGGACTCTCACACACACATCACATCACTATAAGACTGGACTCCCACACACATCACATCACCACACGCACTCTGGTTTTTCTTCATGCACACTTCCTATAATTTATAATCTCTTTCTGCTATTTGCACATTTTTACTGTAAATTTCTAAGTTAAATCTGTAAATTTTGTAATAACCTGTAAATTGTAAATACTGTAAAACCACAGTCATTTAATGGTTGGACATTGCACAGCTACAAGCATTTCACCTCATGTCATACTGTGTATGGTTGTGTGTGTGACAAATAAAATTTGAATTTGAATTTGAAATAGACATTGGTTCAATTTCACCCACAGACATAACTCTTCTTTGGTGTCACATCAGGATGGGAATCTGGAATCTGGGCATCTCCCATGGTTTCTTCCTCACAACATGAGGAGGATGTGCATGGAATACTTTTTGTTGAACATCGGTCCTTATAAATTACTATAGTTTCCTATTTACATGAATGGAAACATTCATCTATTGTCTGCTACTTAGTCCAGATGTCCTCCGGGGACACATCAGTTTCAAACAAAATAGATTTGAAATTATCTTGTTGTTGTGAACAGGCTTACAAGACAATGCTATTTAAAAAAAAATTAAGCTGAATACAACATATATTACAAATAAAAAATGACCAATCAGGGACCAGTCCTGATATTTGTCCATACTTTAACCCTAGAGTGGTTGAGCTATTTTATTAAGCCCCAGGTCACAAGTTCATGTAGGGTGTTGAGTGACCCCAGAGTAACCATCGTTCACCAAGGGGAAAAGGGTATTTCACCAATAGTTGATAAGTAAATGAGCTGGTTCTTATATTGCACTTTTCTATTCCAGCTTAGCACACAAAGCTTTATGCAACATGCCTCGATCACCGATGCTATGCTTTTTCTACCTAAGTGCTTTCTATCTAACATTTACATGTTGATGGATGCATCAGAGAGCAAGTTGGGGCTCAGTAACTTGCCTGCAGACTTGAGCAGCCAGGGAGCAAACCCCCAACTGTCCAATTAGTAGATGGCTTGCTCTACTTCCTGAGCTACAGGGACCCTTACCTGGTGGTTGCTGGCAGTTTATTCTGAACTATTATTCAATGCTGCAGCATTGAGGATTTGTTGCAGTATCCTATTTGCACCTGAATTCTCTGAGCAGCAGCCAACAACTCTAGTAGCATACTTTTCCCTATAGTGACCAGAGGTTGCCACCGGGTTGCCAACTCATACTGTTTCCTTTATCTGTTTTAAAATGTTTAAATATGCATGCTGCCTGCCTCTGACAGCTACCACCTGTTCTTCCACACAGAGATCTGTACCAATGAGCCAGTATTTAGGGAACTGGGCTACAAATACAAATGCATAAACCTTTTACGCTGACACCAGAGACCATGTGAGGGTACTTTTGGGTCAGGAGGAGGTCGTGGTTTGCAGGTCCAGGTCCAGAAACATGTGATGTGGATGTTTTCTGTATGAATGCAGATCACAATCTGAAAGCGCTGATCATCATAACAACAAAAACTCAAAGCTAATGCAGAAAAGCCTGCGTGTCTGTTGACTCAGCAGGGAAACAAAAAAAAAGAACTATTATTTGAAAGTCACACAGATGGTTATAAAGAGCTTCTTGCATTATATTAATTTTTATGTTTAATTATAGTCAGCCTTTACCCAGGCTTTGGTAAGTGACATTTGGCACTCTGAACTGAACTTCCCAAAAGGTTATAAATAGCATCAGCGTGGTCAAGCGGAGTTTTTTAGGTGAAAGATTGAGGAAAGGGAATGGTTCCTCTTTGTAATCCATCTGAATGAGATTGGCTGGACAGCATTTACTCTGGATTACACTCATTTGGTTGGAATATTTGCATCTCTCTAAAGCAACATTTAGAGTGGACAGCTGTGCAGTGACTAGTGAGTGTGTGTTTTGCGCTGAGGAGGGGGTTGGTTGCCTGCCTGCTGCTGTTGGCAGGTCACTGTGAACAGACTGGGTGAACACGGAGAGATTATGTTTCCACCGCTGGTTACCTCTGCTGAGAGGTAGCACAGAGCCGGATTTGGGTTTGGTTCAGTTAATCTTTTAGTCTGAGGTTTATATTTGGAAACCACGTGAGTGTGTGCTGTCAGTCATCCAAGCGGTTAACTGATAAAATCACACCCACATCATTCAGATGTTTAGCTGTGTTGATAGTGCTTTATGTATTCTTAAACACAAGCAATCATGTTAGCTGCAGCTGTGGCTGTGCTGCCGCTCTGTCTGCCCAAGAGGTGCCCCACTGTGCCTAAAGGCCTTAATCTACTTCTTGTGTGAGGTTGGAAAGAGGTGCTTTGGGTGGAGTCAAAGCATGTGGCTTTAGCGATTCATGAAAAAGCGACCACATGCTGATAACAGAGGGAACCAGCTCAAACAAACAAGTGCATGTGAGGCAGCTACGCACAACAGCCTCTCATTACCTGCAGGGACTACAGGCCACATTCTGACCTCGATGAGTGTGTGTGTGAGTGTGATGTCAGAAGGGGTGGGGTGGGGAGAGGAAGAGAGGCAGCCATGTACAGTAATTAGCAAGGACCTGAGGTTAAAGATGACACTGAGGTTGGGTGGGCTGTGGCTCTGTGCTGCATGGTAACCTGATTTTCAACTTCCTCCTAATTCTCCTTCTATTTTCAGCCTTCCATGTGGTAAATTCTAAGAGTTAGTTTGGCTGAGTAGATTCTAAATGCAGCATTAAAGACCATCCAGTGCATCTGGCAGCATCAATTTAGTTGCTGCAAGCAGATTCTGTAGCGGAAGGAGCAGAGACGGACGGGAGCTAGACCTGCTGTCCTCAACCTGCAAGTGGCTGATGCTGGAGAGGTCGCTGTGAACTTAAACTTTACACTTTTCTCAGGCATTAAGAACTTAAAGGAACCAGGGTTCAATAGAAAGTTCATGCCAGATGGTTGTAAAACTTGGATGGGAGTTTTAGCATTTCATAATAATAATTACAAGAAAGTTATAAGAAAAATAAGCTCTGTAAGGGTAAATAAGTCTTTTAAAGCTACTTTTAAATATTTATTTATGTCAGATAGGGGTGAAGATGTTGACAAAGAAGCTGCAGGTGGTTGGGGCTGTCCCAGCACACCGTCTGGTTGTTAGCAGCTCCAGCCTTAAAAAAAACGTTATTATACTAGTCCCATAAAAAGCCTTTCTGTTGGATTTTTAATCATCCAAAGTATGTTAGTTGACTAACTGATACCTGTTTAAAAGACTTTTCAATAATATAACCAAGAGGAAATTAAACCATGATCGATTGTCTGAATGTTGCTGAAACTCAACATTGATGATGTCCTTTCAAATACCCTTACATGGTTGTAGCAGGAGTGTGCAGCATTGTTTGTATATTTCTCAAAAGCAAGGTTAGTGTTGAATAGCATGACAAAGGACCAAAGGAGGACTGGGTGCAAATTAGCAGACGGTCACTTTTTTAAACGGTTTGTAAGAAAGGAGAGGTTTATGTTGTCTGCTGAAAGATAGAAGTTATTGTCATCAACAAACAGTGGAATCAAATTAAATTCCCAATTATTTTGTCTGGAGTTGGCAGATAATAAGGGCTGAATGTAACCAGAAGTTCTTTGTGTAAGTACAGAGTTATGAGTCATAAGCTCAAGCTTCAAACGGTTGGTTTGTTTACGACGGGCTTCCAATGGAGAAACAGCTTTCTTAAAGGGAGAGGGAAGGGAGCTTGTTTCAAACAGTTTATGAACTGAGGGGCTGCAACAAGCTTCAGCAAGAGAAATATATAATTTTGTTTAACTATATATCATGCAAAGCTACTCTAGCAGGGTATAAAATAAAAATAATGAACTAGAAATGAACTGAATGTGTCCCTTAAATAGCTTTTTCCACTGATTAATTGCTTCCAAATTAAACTATATTTGTCCAACACTGTGGTGCTATAAAACATCAGGCCAATACTGAACCTCACTAGGATTTAAAATAAAAATATAGCTGCTGGATTGGTTTTACTGGTTAAATAGTCAAGGGCAAATTTGGGTCAGAAGACCATGAAAACTCAAAATATTTATGTTACAAACCAGCAGAAGCTGCTAGAGCTACTGAGCTCCATCTCCCAGCCTTGCTCTAAGACAGTACCTAATATCACACATATGTAAACAATCATGCGGGACCAGGAAAAATACAGGGCACCTACCAGTAAATCACCAGCAGAACCAAGAGGATTAAATGTTACATAAACTCTGACAATTTCAGCCTTCTATCCAAACCATTGAACTCAAGTCAGCAAAACCAAAACACATGTTAGGCCACAGTAACACATCCATCTTCTCTAAAGCACAAGCCTGAAAGAGCCACAGTTCAAAAACTAAATGCTGTTAAGTGCTAGGATCTCAAAATGGTCATTTCATATACTCACACAGAAACACACGATATTTAAATGATTTTATTTTCTCTAGTTGACATTTTACATTTTCTACCTTCGCCTCCGACCATAAAGAGGATCATATTGCAAAGCCTCCAGTGATTTATAGTGAGAGCACCATCCTGACCTGAAGCCAAATAGTAATCTGTCACTCATAATTAAATCAAGCTTTCAATCATTAAACAATGACCCAGGCAGAACAAGTAATAGTACTACGTGTGTGCTTTAGGATACGATGAATTTTAAATGTACTGATGATTTAATGAATCACAGCTTTCTGTTAAAAACTGACTCACAGATTATTCCCAAGGGTGCAGTGCTCTCATAGCCTACATCTGATATCACCTCTACAAATAAAAAAAGCAATAAAGCTTTGAATTACTAAGAAACTCTCACCCAGAGTTCCAGCTGTGAAACACAGAATACTGACCGGTGATCACAGTGCTGCCACACATACATGACAGAAAATATCAGCAATAGGTCCCCGTTAACATTTCCTTTGAAAGCAAGCACCACAAAGCACCACAAGATTCATAACTTAAGATCACTTTATGAGAGCAACAGGGAAATTTGTATTGGAAATAAAGTAAGCACAAAAAATTAAACAGCTTTAGTGCCTGAGCAGCACTGGTACAATGTGGAGTCACACACTCGAAATCAAAACTGCATTTTTTACTGTGTCTGTGTTAGAGGAGTAACTTCTTTTAACATTTGTAAAATAACTGTGCTTTCTTTGTGTAGTATGTACTTATCCAGGTCACAGGTCCATCACAGTGTTAACACGTAGAGACAGGGAACCGTTTGCACTCACATTCACACCTACAGCTAATTTAGAAGCACCTCTTAACCTCACATGCTTGCCTTTGGACTGTGGGAGGAAGCCAGAGCATCCATACAAGCACAGGGAACCGGATTATTAGATTGCTAAATTTCTGTCTATCATATAGTCCCTTAAAGTGCATTAGAAAGTACATTGAGATTACAATTGTTATGAATGTGTGCTGTGTAAATAAAGCTGACAGAATACTGAACATAAAACCATGGTGCATGGTAAAAACAATGCCAGTGGAACACAAAGTGCAATGAATGTCATCTTTCTATTATGCTTATCATGTATTCAAAGTACTTTATGTTTAGTGCTGTGAACAAATATTCATCACCTTCCAGATTTCCTAGTTTTTTGGGGGTTTTTTTTGCATATTTGTCACATTTGAGATCTTGAAACAAATTTTAATACTTGACAAAAAACCCCAAGTGAATAAAAAATCATGTTTTCATTCATTAAAGTAAAAACTTAATTTGGGTTTCCTTCTTCATAAGCGTGCTACCACAGGATCCACCCTTCATGTTATTAGCATAGTGCATCTACTCGGCTTTCAAAGAAAAAGTATTGGAGTCTCAGTTTTTGTTAATTAAGAAAAAAGCTTCTTCAAATGTTCAGCACAAGATGAAAATTCAAAAGGTCATCTCATTTGGAGTCACTTACTCTTTCTCCCTCACGCAGACGCTCACCTGTGTTTGCCCGGGCCTGAACTTTGGGCTGTTTCCATAGCAACGTTCATCGCACTTAATGATGGTGACAGCCAGCTGCGGTCATTTCCTTGTGTCATTTTTCAGCATTCGCCGCCTCTTCTTCCTTTCCAACGTCCTCCCTCTGAGCATCTATACAGTTAGACTGGATGAGAGCGTCTACCCACCTCAGGTTTATTTGTAACGGGTTAGTGGTTCTCACCAAGCTCACCCTGAAAGTTGAGGAGAAGAAGAAAAAATCACCAGGGAGATTATTCAGACCCAGAGTTGCAGCCGATGCCTTTGCACTGCTCTCCACGAGGATGCAAACACAAAAACAGAATATGATGTGACATGACTTAGGCAGAAGTTATGCACAAGCCCAGTACAGGCAGTATCAGCATACAGGGAGGCTACAACATGCTTCCTGTCCTCAAGTTCTAGCTCAGTGGCAAAGGCAGGAATATTTCTTAATACATGCATGTTTTTTGGGATATGAACAAAACCCACAAAGACATGCAGAGAACCCCACACCGCACATCCCCCATACGCCTGGAGGGAATTCAAACCCATTTTCTGAGGCAGCTGTGCTAACTGTGCTTTTGTCGAAAAGTGAGTCGAGTCAAGTAACTGCAGAAGATCACAGACTGTCAGGAAAAGGCCACACGTGGAGATTCAGAAAAACCACAAAGGCGTGGGATGGCTTGAAAAGAGAAACATAATTAACACAAATGAGAAGTAACGAAGAGCAGCCTTTGTATCCAGATAGAAAAGTTGGCATATCAATAAAAGTGAAAAAAGCAACAAAGTAAAATGGAAAAAAGGTCATTATATGTTGCTGTTACTTAAATGTCTGCTGAAGCTTTTTAACAGAGTTTTTATTATTCTGATTCCTTTCTTATCTTCTCTCTAATGGTTTAATTTCAATCAGAATTCATGCTACTTGCTTTTTATCTCAGCAAACCAATAATTTTCATGTTACTTTTCTTCAGATTTGTCTAAATCTTCCTCTGCACTCTTTTGTTTCTTCATGGCAAATAGGGTTTAATAGACTGTTTACTCGCTGGGCCCACGTCCTCATTTTATGTTTGACAGCATTTTAGTAGATAGGTGAATAGCTTGGACATGAATTGAGCTGCGGTTTGGGGAAGGCCTCGAAGGGGACTGGTGGCGGTTCCCGGCCTGGCGGATCCCCATGTACTAAATAGAAGTGAAGAAGTTAAAGAATTAGAAAGGGGAGGGAGGGGCACGTAAACGAGAACAGCTTGCAGAGCTGGGAGAACATATATAGATGAGAATCGGAAGACGACCAATGTCGTTGCCTTTACTGTGTATGCACATGTGGCCCTGCGGTTACAAAAAGACAGCTTAACTTTTGTTTTATTTCTCTTTTGCAAAAATAGACCGTCTATTATTCTGTAAGCAGATGTTCACATGTATAAAAACCCCACACCAACCAGGGTTTTGGTGGTATATCACTGCAGGCACACCATTGCATGTTAGCCTCATGTATAGCCGGCACCTTCAAAAGAGGTTGTTGGTTTGTAGACCAAAGCATCGCTGTTATGTTTTTAGTCATTTTCAGTAGCAGCGCCACAATTTTACCACGAATGCCAACAGTGTGGCTGCTGTTTACCCAGCCATCCAATTACAGTGTAAGAGGATACCAAATGGAAGACCAACCAAGTGCTGAAAAACAACAGAGCTGAGTTTAATTCGGCTGCTATCCAAGCATTTGTGTCTTTACCAAATGAAATCGCCCAAACAACCAAAACCGATATGAAATTTATTGCTTGAAAAAACATTTTGTTTACTGTTGATGTACCAGTTAAGTTAAGAATAACAACTAATGATAAAAATCACCATCATTCACACTGATTTCACGTCATACTTTTCCACTGGTTGTCTGTGTCCCACCAGTAGAGCGCACCCCACAGTTTGAAAACCACTGAGCTTGCAATACATTTTTGCCATGAATATTCTGTATCATAGCAACCAAAGCATCACAGCTGAAGAAAAAAAAATGCTGTGCTTTCGAAGCGCTCTCAAACACTCCCAGCTGGGCATTTACAAAAGAGCGTCCAGTGTTTTCAGCTGGGGGAAAAAACGTGTCTGTGTACACACACCCTTTGTCTTCTGGCAGGTTTTGTCTCGCTAAAAATGTTGTGCGTTCAGATGGCACGCGAGAGCACACAGTTTCATTTTCACTCGTTATAAGTGACTGGCTTGCTTGCACGTCCTTCACACATGTCCATTAGGAGGAGAGTCAGCCAAATTACAATGGATGTAGTGTGACTGACCGACTGACTAAAGCACAGACACTAAACTGTTTTCGGAGCCAGTAATCTGATCTGCTTGTGGAAACTGACTGTGAATTCATGCTAATACACATCAGCTCCTTTGGGCTGCTAGCACATTTCCCCTTCTTCTCTTTTTGTTCCATTCGAGGCCGTCTGCCGTTCTAATTTGAGTTCAAAGACAGTCATTTTTCTAGCTGCTCGGCTTAAGCAAACATACATTTCCCCTCAAAGCGCAGCCAAGGCCAGGCTGAAACTTATTTTCAGCTTTGAGTGTCCGTGTGAATGTTTTCAGCAACCTGTCGTAGAAGTTAGGACCGTGCTTTTCTGTGTGAATTTCCCACAGTGTTTCTAAAGCGTGGCAAAGCTGATCTTCTCTACTGGGTTTTTGAGAGGAATCAGAAAATATGACCTTGCTACTGGGAGCGTGGTGGGGAGATGACCACAGGCTGCTTTGGGCAGGAACCCAAACATAATTAAAGTCTTAGATCATCAGAAACACCACAACGTGTTCGGGAGAGAGTGCAGCAGTCCTAACATTAGATGTACTTTGGTGGTTTAAAGGGAGTGAAACTCTTTTTACATGATTGTGTGTTGATGGTGGATCAGCACACAGCTGAGTAAGTTGTGCTGCTTTATCTGCAGCAGGGCCAAAGGGGAAAGCACAGTGTGTGTTTGTTTTGGATGCACATGTGAGTGTTTAATATGCTTCTCAGTGTCCCGGTTATGTATTGATGACTTAATGTACCGAACATGAAAGCTCTTGTGTGTCTGCCTCCATGTCTGCGATAGCATTATGTGAAAGAGTCTATGCTGTTTGCTGTGATGTGGGTGGAAGGAAACAGAGAAGGGAGGAGATGAGTGAATGCAGAGAAAGGGTGAGTAAGATTTAAAAAATATGAGTGTGGCTGGAGCTGTTCGCCTGCTGGTATCATTCATTTCTATACATATTTTTTCTTTTTCCTGAAAGATGGTGACATCACCCATTGGTTTCTGGGCTCAGTGGACTTCAGTGTGAGTATTTTGGTTAGTTTTGTTGAGGTAAAAATTACTTTGTTAGGATGAGATTGTGGGATGAGAGTAATTAGCTAATACTAGAAAGCCTGGCTAAGAATCTGCATCAAAAACAGACCTGCTTATAAAATATAAGAAAGTCACTGGTTCAGAAGTAAAGCATGAACTGCTCGGACAGCCTGTTTGTCACATAATTCTATTAAAATGCTCTAAAAAGCAACAATAAAGCAAACATAGTCGAGAGGTCCATTTCAGTGACTTCATTTAGCAGAGGTGATGGCTCTGGCTCTATCACTCTATGATAGTTCTGAATTTAAAAATTACCTGTAAAGATTTTTTTTTTTGCAGCAGGCATCAAACATGCTTTTTAATGCTACAAAACTTATTTTACAGTGGAGTCTATGGGGAATGACACGCTTGTGGAACCAGCCTCAATTGGCCATTAGAGGAACTGCAGTTTTTGGCTCTGGTTCAGCTGTGATTATGGATGTTTTTTTATTTACTAGCATAGCATTGTTTTGTTTGTTTTTTTATTTGAAGGTAACACATATACATATTATTAACATAGTATTTTCGGATGTTTTTAGTAAGGGAGTTTTTGCAGTGTGGATTGCTGCCTTATCTCCTGTTATACTGAGTAGACTGCTTCACTGACCTCCATCAGACTGAGGTATTGATCGACTACAAACTGGCTGCCCTGGATTAGAGAGCGAGCACACCCAGCAGCAGCTCACGCATGCAAATGTACATATAGGCATGAGCAGAAAACATGCACGCACATTTTTTGACCGAGCTCCATTGCCCCCTACCCTGAACCCACATGGATGAGTGCCCAGAGGGCTGCTGGGTAATTGCGAGTCATGACTGTAATCCACTGAATCTGAATGTAGCTAATAGACCCTCGCAGTGTATTGGTCTGAATGAACTGCCTTACAATGGCTGTCAGATAAAAGTGCAGCTTGTGACTGAGGTGAGAGATGATTTGCAGAAAGGACGACATTAGTAAGTCATTAGAGCAGCTGAGTGGCTTGACTGTGTATCTTACTGTACTTAGGCTACTTTTTAAACCTTCTTGCTCAACTGCATCACCAATTAGTGTTAAACAGTCAGTAAAGAACAGAACAGAGTGCAAAGAAAATCATTGTCTGAGCTTTTCTCCTCGTCCTCACAAGCACGTATATCTTTATGAAAAACTTTGTTTCTAAAAGATACAGTTGGGGGGAAATAAAAACAAAAAAGAGCATGAAAATTATCTGTGTGAGAACTGGAGCCTCTTTTACATGGATCGTATCTAAGATCTCACATGAGCTGAAGTCTGAAGTGCAAAATTCTGTTTTATAATGAGTGAGCAGCGTGTGAGGACCATAAAGCTTTTGATTTATTCATTCATGTGTTAAGGTTATATTTGGGGATGTACATAACTAGTAAACACATTAACATTGCTCCCCTCTGTAGTCAGCACCAATGTTCCCTCTAAGCTGCGCGCGTGCTCAATCGCACTGCTGGCACGCTCTCTGCGCACAGAAAATCTGTGTTGCGCACAAAAAAAAATCTAACGTGAATTGAAATTAAAATAAATACGTTAACAATTGATTCTGTTTTACAGTGTGAGTCAGTAAGTGACCGGTGACTGGCTGCTCCAGCCAAGGATGCGATTCACTTTCGTATATACCGAGCTAATCAACGTCGTTGACAGGCTATGACAGCGTCCTTATGTGCCGACACCGGTGTTTTAGCTAGCAAAGCGGCGTGGCTGATGTGGAGTGAAGCCACGTTAATGACAATGCGTACAACCATTGGAGATGTGAGCAGGACAGACGGAACAATTGACGGAAAAAGTGTGGACTTTATACCACTTTTTAAATTGTGTTGATAGGCCACGTAAAACCAGAGTTATGATAAAAATATATGTTTGTTCGTTTTCTTCCTGAATACTATTGTTGTTTATATTTACTGCGGGAAGAAATGATAAACTTGGCATTTTATAAGGAAAGCGCTCAAAAGCACTGTGAGAAAAGACAAAATCAAAAAACCCTTTCCTATTGGTGGAAAATTGTACCATGTCGACCAATGATATGGCAACATGGCATTTAGTTGTTTAGAAAGGGGGGAAGTTTTAGGAGTGACGGCAGTGTTTTGAGATGCAACGTTTAGCGTGTTTGGAGTCTAAAGTTAGTGTGTTGTCTTGTGTAGTTTGCAATTATTTTTTGGAGTGGCACAAATAATTTGTGTGGCATCAGATTTGATGCAGAACAGCTGATTGTTCTGTAAATAGTTTGAAATGTTTATTTAAAAAAACGCCTTGGCTGCATTTTTAGGTAAACAGCTGCAAAAAACTTTGTTGTTTGCATAACTCAGTTACTTTTTTGAAGAAGTAACTATATAATTAATTGCCCAACATTGGTCATTATATACTGTATTTTGCAGACAGAGAGTTACAGGAGTCTCTCCCAGACCACAGACTCATACTCATAATACAAGTCACAGCTTTATATATATATAAAAAAGAAAGTTGTGTTTTCAAAATTGGAGTTCAAGTTATTTTTACTTCCAATAGTGTTAACATACTACACAGGTCATGAACAAGACTTTTGAAAATTTTCATTGTAAGTGGGGCTAAAGCAGTTAATTAAAAGTAGTCTAACATAAATGTAAATGCTGTAATTTGATTATTTTAATAAAGCATGTAAATTGGATGGATTCTATGCTGGCGTGACCACAGTGCACACGTCTGCTGTTGCTCACAGTGGTCCAAGGGACCACTCAGGGAGTTTGTGTGTTCGCTCAGACACATGAAAAATTAGAGGGAACATTGGTCAGCATCAGAAATACTAGCTAGTTATGCAGACGGTGGCGCTCCACCGCACCTTCTCTCTCTGACGAAAGACATAAAAAGCTAGGTGGAAATAGATGATGCAGTGCTTCTTAAAACTGATCTAGAAAGTGAATGACTGTATATTGACTGTGTCTGGCATTTAAACAATACATTGTGCACAGGCAAGTGGATGTTAACCTGCAAGGAAAGAAGGCTGATAGTACTAGCTTACTTCTTCCTTTCGCCTAAGCAAACATTAGCTTACTTCACTTCCTGCAAACTGGTCAAACACTGTGTGTTTATATTTACATGCATGCATCTGCATGATTATTACATTTCAGGAGCATCTAAAAGATGCTTTAAAATGAACTGTTCAAAATAGCTCCCAAGAACATTGTCTACAGTATTTGACCTCGTATATATATATAACATATATAACAAATATATATTAGTTTCTTTTTAACTTATATTATTAATATTTATTAAAGGTAATGTGTCAAGTATCAGTGTAAATAATTGTTTTAATCAATTTAAATTAACCCTTGTGTTGTCCTCGGGTCACTTTTGACCCCTGAGGACAACAGGTGTATGGAAATCGGGAGGACATTATGAGGGCTAAGGATTTTAACTTAAATAAGGATGAACACATATATTTCCAGAAGATTTGCTGCTAAGCTTAGCTAGCAATCTTTTAGCACTATTTTTATCTCTAATGCAAATTAATTCTCCTTTTATTTGTTTACAAAAAACAAAAAGTTGTTTCTAGTTTTTCAGTCATGAAAAAGATAATAAATCTGGAAATATGCAGAGAAACTAGCTTAAGCTAAGGCCTGAGATAGCTGCAGTTAGCCAGACACCAATGACTACTTGGTTATATTTTTTCAGCACATTACATCATTGGCAAATTGATTATATGGTTCAGAAGAGTAAATTGTAGTCAGTATTTTATTTATTGTATGTATTTAATTGCGATTTTATAACTATATCATTCTCCTGTTCTTGGTAATGTCAGTTAAAACTGTTTCAGGTGCACTTTACTTTTGGTGGATAGCAGCCCTGTTTTACATTTAGCTGGTGAAACAAAGACAAACCCCAGTCAGATTTGTGATCTACATAACAAAGCCCACATACAAAAGGTGTGAATGGAAATGCATGACATGTGAGCACACTTTTATATAATAAACCTGCTAGTTTATGATGCTGCAGTTCAGGAACCCTGCAGCCTGATCAGGTCAAGCGTATGACGTAGTAGAACTAATTTAAAAGAGGCTGAAATGAAAATAAACCTTTCGCCATGCACAGAGATGGACACTGGCAGCTGGGACATTAAAAAGTGGGCCAATAATTCTCTGAATGCCTCAATAAAGGGCAGGCCAACAACTCTGTCAGTACACGAGCTGTGAGGAATGGAAATTCCTGCAAAACCACAGAAACTGATCAGTGATGTTATAGCAAAACGTTTGTGTTAATCATTGTTGTGGCTGGCTGGATTTGACCTTACCTACACTGTATGTGTTAGATGTCAGTCAGAATAATGATCGCTCTACGAACTTTCATCCTTCTGTACATTTTTGTTGTTTGCTCATTCGTTTTGGCAGCGCTTAAGACATTAAAAGAGTTTCGATGAGTGTGACAGTCATAAAATGTTAACATGGGATTAACATTAAACATTTTTGCCATTTCTATAATCCTCATAAAAATGCATTTTTAAACTTTAGCATTGAAAACAAATTTTACAATGTGGATGCAGTTTGTAGCAAGTAAAAATATCACTGCACTTCACTGCATAGTACTATGCTGTGCTTACAAGTCACAGTTACCATCATACACAGTTGATGACACACTGACGTGGGCCCTAAATCAAAAGCAGGTTAATGGCAGAGAGGCTCTAATAGCAGCCTTTGTGTTATGTAAAAGTCCAGAGGTGAGTGTGCGCTGCTCTGCACAGCGATTTATGAGATCATCTACTGCAAAGAGAGACGGTAAATGTGGGAGAGCCAGACATGAAGGAGAGGGCGACATGAAACAAAAGGTCACGGGTTAAAATAAAAGCTATAGTGTCAGTCTGCTGAAGGACCATCGTGGTGATGTTCCAACCCATTTACTCCAAATCATATATGTTTATGTTACTGCTGAGTGTTTCCAAAAGCAGACTTTTTTATGCAATTGTCATCCATCACAATGAATATTCTGTTTGCTTTCATTTTTGGTCCAAGCTGTTGTTGAAAGCGTGGACCGTTGGCTGCCTGCAGTGGTGCTTTCAGAAGCTTTTGTATGAATCTGAACAGTTTCTGTCCTCCTCATATCTCATGTTTGCAGCGTTTCCAGTGCCAGAAGCTGAATGTTCAGAATTACAAATCAAAAAACAAACCTCCTGATCTGAGCCAGCCTTGCCCAGTTCATTTGCTATCATGAGAGCTGAAATGTTGCTCAAGAGCAGGTGGCAGCGAGCCCCGATCAAATTACCCTGCTGATTCTAGTGTACCTCACAGTGATGGTATTATATGTCTCCAACTAACCATGTTACAGCAGCACAATCGCACTGAAAAAAGAGACGCAACAACGGAATGAGAAGAGGAGGGAGTGATCTCTTGATAGCTTAAGATAATCATAGATTTCTGAAGTGCAGGATTTGTTTTCAATTTGACAAGACAGAAAGTGGGAAAATGAAACCTTTGACACTCATCACTAATATCTGTGTAACAGGCAGTCAAGGGACAAAGTGCAATACCGGACCAGACGTACATGTGATCCTTACGCAGCATCAGTGGGTGGACGCGAGCTTTAGTGTCACTGTGAATTTTCTGATGTGAAATGGATGGCATGGAACTGACACAGATGGACCAGAATGCCTCTGTTTTATTTATTCATTAAGTTATTGATAGTGATAGTGATAGTACCTGGCAGTTAGGCTACAAGATAAACTGAGGAATCTTGGCATTTTGTCTTCACAGATTTTTGGTTCCTTTTCTTGTTCTTTTTCTTTCTCTCTTTGATCTTTTCTTTTCACCTTTTCTGTGTCTCAAAGCATTGTTGAAAACATTTTTAGGAAAAGAGTGAAACTATGAAAAACAGTGATGGGGTGCTGTTTAAATGAAACTGCATAATCATGCAGTACCAACGAAACGTCTGACTTCATTCTGGGGTAGGGAAAAATCCAGTGGTCCAAACCACAGTCATCAAAAACTGTCATCAGCCACTAGCGAACAAGGGTGGTCTGGTTCCCACAGTGACCTGATCTGAAGATCATGAAATCAGGCTGAGATTTACATTAAACAACAAGGAAGTCAAAAGCCATGAAAATACTGTGGCAAGTCTGCAAGTTCAGGTTCAATACAGGTCTCAGATCAATCCAATCCAATCCCACTGATCTAATATCAGTTTCAATTTTATCTAAAGTCTAAAAGTGCAAAATGTTCTCCAAAATCAAGTGCAATAATTCTTAAACAAGTCAAACTTTCTGAAATACCCACATTTTATGTCCAAATCCAGTTTAAGAGGGATCTGACAACCACTTAAATCCATTCTGAAACCACCTCCAAATCCAGCCTAAAAGTGGTGCAAATCAAGTCCGAAACCCAATCAAAACAGTTGAAATCCAGTCTGAAATCAAGTCCCAAACCACATTAACACCCGTTCAAAATCAGCCTGAAAGCATTCTGAAATTTCGCCAATTGATTCTACACTCTGGAAACCACTTAAGTCCATTCTGAAAGCCTGTCTGAAAGCAAAATCCCAAACTGTGCAAATTTAAAAAAAAACAAACTTGGCAAAAACAGTGTAAATCACCCCAAACTAGTTTAAAATGGTTCTAAATTTGCCAGAAAGAAGGTAAAAGTTAGCTTTAAAGTACTGTAAAATCCTTCCCCAACTATGTCCAAACATAAGTCCAACACCAGTCCCACATTCATAGTATTGCAATGAATACACACCCTTATTTTGAAACCACTTAACTTCAAGAAGTAAAAGCTTTTCTCACTGTTCTGTACATATATGTGTCACACAAAGGCACACATGTGAAGTTCCTGAGATCAGCTATACTCTGAATTATTGAGGTTATCAGCTGCAGGCTCTCCTCCCACTGATTATAAATAATTTGACGGTTTATCGAGTCCAGAAGAAAAGTCAGGGCGCTCGTGGGAGTTGTTGTTCTGCCCAACTCTTCCCAAAGGCCCGATTTCAGCCTAGATTGCTTTGCTGTTGATGGAAACATGAAGCCGCAGTTCTTAATTGATTGGAAAACAATCATCCAGGGCAAAACGTGTGACTTGGGTATTACTTGCATCTATTATAGCGCCTGATGGGCCATGAAACATGAGCAAATAAACTGACACACCAACCCCCCTGCATTATATAAGAGGCTTCAGCATGTATGTGAGAGTGGAAGCTGTGTCATATCTGTGCTCCCTGTACAGTGACAGGCAGCCACAGTAGTACAGTTACTAAGTGCATGTGACTAGGTCACCATGACAACAGCACTCCCTGGAGCATGCTGTGAGCAGAGCGACGTCACTGGCCTTTGCATGCTCCTGTGTGTCTGCGTTCGTGTGGCACTCGCTGGATCGAGAGCTGGTCCTGCACAGGCTGCTGTGTGTGAGAACCAGAAGCAGGAAATGAGCACAGAAGACAAAGATGAGACAAACGAGTGACAGCGAGGAAAATTAAAAGATGCGTAGATGCACGAAGGGTGTAATCGCTCTGATGTGCACTCCAACACTATTTTAGTTTCTGCCAGATGGCTTTATTGCTCCTATCACTATTTCTTCACCACAGGCCCCTGAGCTGTTTGTGTAGTGGATGTGTGTGTGTGTGTGTTGTCCTTGTGTGTCACTCAGAGCTCTGTTCTTTCTCCTAAATATCAAAAGGGCATTTATCACTGATAGGCTCCATTCAGCTGCTGCACCACACCGTGCTGCCCAACAATTACGGGTGGATTAGAAAATAACCGTCTCAAATGAGCACAGACGTGTAAAACAACAGTCCTGATTGTAAGACCAGCACAGCACACAGACCAATGATGTCTGTTTGTACCTGTACGTGTCATAAACGGTTTGTTTTACAGAGGTTTTGCTTCAGTTCGTTCAGATTTTGGTTTGATTTAATATTTTAGGTCATTACAGTGGGTTTGAGGGCAAAACTTTGGAGTGTTTTACATCTTTTCATCACATTTTTTTCTCATTTTATTCGTTTGTTATCATTTGTCTTCTTTCTTTTTGCTGCTCACGTTCCATATTGTTCAGATTGTGTGTTTTACATCTGTTTTTGATGCTTCATGTGTCAATTTAGGTCACTTTGGGTAAAATATAGGTCATATTGTACCCATTTGTCAATATTTTGTGTCTCCTTTTTGTGTCTTTGCAGTAATCATAGATAGAATAAAAGTTGCACGTAGTTTCTGGGTCTGAAAAGTCTGTTAAACCTAATTAATCCAATTTAATGGCCACCAGGGGCAACAGCTGTGGTTCCAAAATGATTTCCTATAGAAGTTTGAGAAAGTGGCTCTCTGACTTTACATATGTAAACACTTTGCTGCTGAGTTTGTGGTCTCAGTCACTCATTTTGGTTCATACCAAGTTTCATTTAAATCTTGGTCATACTATGTTTCACAAGGGAGAATTATAGCTACATGGTAGACTGGTCTTACAACCTGGGATTAAAGTCTTTAGTCTAAACAGCAGCCCCATTCATCTATACTGTCCATAGCAGTAAGTGGCATCTTCTTTTGCGTCAGCCCGGTCTGACACCCTGGATGTCAAATGCTGACAAGGTTCTGTCAAGGTTGGTCATGTCTCCGGCATGCACAGGAAAAAGCGAGGTGCATTTTACTCTCAACTCGTCACTGAGGGTCACCTGGAAATGCAAGCATCACTTTTCATCATCCAGGGTTAATGTTGTGAAGGCGGGTAATGTGGTTGCTTTGTGGGTCATCTTATTGCTGAAGATTTTCTCTCATCACCTTGTAATATAAAGATAAATGACAAGACTTTTGTAATGAATTGGTGCTACAGTATATAAAAGTGGATTGGGAAGTGAATCTTGAATAGTTCCTAAATTTCAAAGGATATAATCTCCAAACTAAGGTGGGACTATATTTGGTATTCCAGTCCGAACACTGCAGAAATGACTACAAATAATTGTTATTGTCACTTTCTTGTGATCATGTAGATTTTTAAGTCATTTAATTGGGGTTTTACACGTTTTCATCTGTTATTTACCTCCTTTACAAATATTTACTTGCTTTATTTATTTATTCTGTATTGGAACTGCTGGCTTATTTTGGCGATTTGAATCCCTGTTGCCAATGTTCCTGTTGATTTTCAACATTTGTGTCTCTTATGGGTCTCATTTTGGTTGCTCATATTTCCTTGAATCCCCGAACCTGTGATTCAGTACTCCAGTTCGTAATCATCCGACACATCGGTATTCACTCAAACGACGCATGTGTTCTGTGCCTCACCGACACGTCACGCGCACATACTGCTGATGAGTTCGAACAATCACGAGTGAACACGACATTATTGACCTTCCATATTGTCCACGCAGACTGCTGGCGCTCGCACACAGTTTTTCTCCTGTTTATCCAGACAGACGATATTGATCAGGGCTGAGGGGGGAATTCTCTGAAATGAAGCTCTCTGAGTGAACTTTAGCAAACTGCAGGTCCCAAGCTGACATATTCATTTATCACTGACATCCTGGCTGTCAATCAGAGCATCCTAATGAGCTCACAGTACAGCGAGGTGCGCATCCTATTAGGTGATTGTTTGAGCGTGTTATTGGAGAAATTGTTAGCTTGAGCTGTACTCCAAAGCTACATTATTATACAGTGTCGCTTTTCCTGCATCATATTGGCTTCGTGAAGCCAGGGAGATGAAAACAACAAAGAAAATATCAAAATTTAGTCCTGATATTGTTCCAAGTATCCCCCACATTGCGTCATAAATGGTATTTTGCCTTATTTTAATGGCACTGATGATTAAGTATGTAAACGAGTGAAGGTAATTTTGAAGTGTCATTGTTTTTGTGTCATTAAGGGATAAACTCCCACACTGCTCTCTGATTAAAGCACCACTCAGCGCGTTTGTGTTGAAATTGCACTCTTGCTGCAAGTTTTCATCTCTCTAATGTAAAACAAGGCATTGCCGATGATTCATTAATGGCAGGAGGCGCTAAATAGTTTAAAAAGCCACTTTACTAAAAAAAAATAATGGAGGTCACATAGTTTATCCTTTGGCACAGAAATTAATAAAGTCATTTTAAATGGTTATGGTTATGAAAATAACCATAACTGTTGTGTGTTTGCTACGACAGTTTTCAGCTGGATATTGCGGTCAGGGTCCAGATGTACCTTCCCTTTTTTTACAGGCAGATTTTAAAGGTGCATTAAGGCACATTTTTATATTAAAACGCAGGCTAATTTAACACAAAAGACGTCAACAGTAATGATCATCTGTTTGTTAGACTTTTTTAGTGCTTGTTTTGGTTCTCTGACCCACAAATTCAGCTGCCATCATAACAGCGTATGTGTACCTCATATAAACCCCACAGTGAATGACAGAAAGCAGATCGCTGCCACAGTGACATGTTTAATAGCGGAGCAACTCCACAGCGCAAAACTGATGATTGATTGATTTTTACAAACAACATCATCAAACTAAAATATTTTGGTAACCTAGCCAAACGGGGAATTAGTTTTTTAAAGTGCAGCATGTTTATTGATGTTAACGTGTCTATTATAACGTCTAAAAAAAAAAACAACTGTGCAGAAGCTGTTTGTTTGCTGGTCACACCTGGCTGTGGATCAAATTCCTGAGTTTGACTCACGCTGCAAACAGAATAAGCACAAAAAATAGCAGCACGAACAAAGTGGTGTTTATTAACATGCAGATTGCTCGACTTTTAACAGTATTTATTGGTTTTTGTACTTTTTATAAATAGATTTTATTTGATAACGAAGCAGCTCTTCTATAGAAAACTCCTGCACTCCCTGTCATGTTAGATTTTCCACATCTCCCAGTCTCCATCAGTTTATAATGCTAGACTTTCGCCTTACTGATTGAAACTGCCAAATACTTAAAGAGAAACAAGAAATCTTAATTTAAACGCATTTTAGTGAATGCAGGCTGACGCTAATATTCTCCACTTAGTTAACGTTGCAAAAATAATAATCTGTGGAGATAATGGTACCAGACAGTTACTGAAACCAACCAAATAGTGGTTGAAATGCAATTTTACCAGTTCACCTACTAATGTGGCTTTATTCAAATACATATAGAAAAAAACCTGACCATCGAGCGACTCAGAAGAAAAAAGCCACAAGCTCATAATTTCAGAGCCTGTATCATGAAACTCATGTACAGGTCTGTGAAAGGCAGCCGTATGGTGAAAATATAAACACAGGTTATGATTTGAGTGCTGTTTCTGTTCCTTCAAGCACAGTTTAAAATTCAGAGTCTGAAGAGGAACAGGAAATGATCTGCCATCAGCGGCTTGTATCTCTTTCTGCTCTCCCTGGTTTGCACCTCACAGACAGCTTCTTACTTGAAGCACCTCTAAAACAAAGCTGGACTGAAGGCTTTATTACTGATCCCTGGTTTATTTCATATTGTTCTGGCCCACAGCACTAAACCATCCGTGCAACGCTGATCAGTTAAAATGATTCAGCTGCTTGGCCACCTGACCTGTGCCACCTGCCTCTGCAGCCTGTTATGGAGCAAAAAACGATTTTCTAGATTTTATTTAAGTGATAGTTGAGCAGTGTCATTAAACACAAGGGGGGTTGTGTAAATTCAAGCTTTCCTGCGCGAGAGATAAAAATACAGATATAATATTTGTCCTCATTAGTCGACATTGATCCTCTGGTGAAATCTCGGCGGCAGCAGGATTTTAGAAACAAACAGAAGTGCTAATTAGCAGACATCAGCTCCCCTAACAAAGGAATTATCTGCAGTACAAGCTGACTTACTACATGTACAGAATATGTAACTCTGCATATGTATACCTTTTTAAAAAATATTGTGTGCCTGTACCTTAACGTGTGTGTGTTTCCAACGTGTGTGTGTCTGCTGACGTTGTCACTGTTCTTTTTCCGTCGCTGTATTTCTGTCTCTTCCTGCAAGGCGACGTATTTGGCTATAAATTATGCACCACTGAGCTTCCCCTGATAAGGCCAAATGTCACGGTTTGTGCTCGTTGATCTGTCAGCTCTGACTGAGGTTTGTTTTTCTGGGTGTGGTCGTTGATGCAGCTTTCAAAAGGTAAACTCCCCACAGCAGCTGAGGAAAGTGGAAGCTTTTAAAGGCCGTGGGATCGAGGATTTTAACGCTTAAAGCGGCAAAAAAGATGAATACAATGGGCAAAGACTTCAGCAGAGTTAAAGGTTGATGATAGGATGATGTAATCGGGCCAGTGTGGATACTTTAGTTATGGACAAAAACTGATTCTTATGGTGTTCAGTTAAGTCTTTACTTATCAATCTCAAGCCCACCTTATGGGAGCTTTTGCCAGACTTCCAGCGCTTTTTCAAGTCATTATATAATTCATTGAATAAAGTTGTGTTGCCGGTTCAAATTTTGGGTGCTCATTAAGTGAGGTAGGAAAAAAAATGCAACCAGAGAATTTAAAATTGCATTTACAGGGAATGAAATAAGTATAATATGAAGGGAAATCAAAATGACTGAGATTTATAATAAATGTTTTTGAAAAAAAAAGTAAATGTTGATAATCGCTGTATGTGTGACAGTGTTTGAGGAGAGAGGGTACATGCAGACGTATAGACACGCATACACTAAGTAGATGTGCCTATAATATATCATTTTCTACTCTGTGAGCTTTAATCACCATCAAGCAACCATCAAGGTCATTTTGCAGCAGGAAAAGAAAATGTGAAAATTAGAAACAAACAAATGAAAACATGCGGTACAAAAACGTCCTTCTTTGAAATGAATGAGCGTTTTTAGCTGGCATTTGCTAATTTTCTCTTCCTTTTTTTTTAAGCTCCTGTGCTCTGTTGGATCCAATCGAAAGAGCATAAATCTCCCCGCAGGTGATAATAACACTATTTTTACATAAAATCACATTGTCTTTATCTGTGTGAGGTATAATTATGATACAAACTTAAAGCCAGAAAATACCTGTTCTAATCATCATTACACAGCACTATCATCATAATTTACTGATGGAGTTTTTGAATGTTATGATTTCTGTGTTCATTGTATTGGCACACCAGCATCTCTCCATATAAACTGCTGTAGACTGTAACTTTCTCTGTGTGATTGTCGTACTTGCACCTCTCGTCCTAGCTGTGCTGCTTGAGTTTTATTATGCAACTGTTAATATTGAATTGTTTGGAGTTGAGTTATGATACTTTAACCTGCTAATATTGACTTGCTTATGCCAGTGAGAGGCTGATGAATCTGAATTTGAACACGAGCAAGTCTAGCAGAAAGTAGTGAGAGGATTTTCTTGCATGAGTGAGTTTTGAATTATCCATGTATTTTTTTTCTTCCTGAAACCTAAAACGAGCAGCCAGAAATAGCACATTTTAATGAGCAGTGGCTGCAAATTGCGGCTTAAATGCCAGGCGGCATGGAGTCAGTGCAATGAGTGAATTTGTCTGGATTAGAGTTTTTGTGCAGGGGGTAAGCTCTCTGTTTGCTTCCTTTTTGTTTATTCACTCTCTGCTTGCTCTCCCTTTTGCTTATTCTAAATGCATATCAGAGTTTCATCGATATTTGAGAACAATGAAATAATTACCTTCTGTCGTATATCTTAAAAATACAATAAACAGTGTTGTAATGTGTGCTGTAACACTGCAAGGTTTAAAAAGTTTGGTTGACTAAAATCATACCTCTTCAATGAGTCGATGAGGTCATGGATGGATGGATGGATGGATGGATGGGTGTATGGATAAATGGACAGAGACATGGATGGATGATGAATGGATCAATGGCTAGAGAATGATAAATGAAGGATGGATGGATCAATGGATGGATGACGATGGATGGATGGAGATGGATACATGATGGATGGATCAATGGATGAATGATGGACGAATGATGATGGATGGATGGATGGATGGATGAAAGGATGGATGGAGATGGATACATGATGGATGGATCAATGGATGAATGATGGATGAGATTAGGTGGCTGTAGCTCAGGTAGAGGAGCTCAGCTGCTGATCAGAAGGTTGGTGGTTCAATCCCTGGCTCTCCAGTCTGCATGCCAAATATCCTTGGGCAAGATACTAACCCCCACTTGCTCTCTGATGCATCCATTGGAGTATAAATGTGTATGAATGTTAGTTAGAAAGCACTGCAAAGTATAGACAACAGTGCTTGTGTGTATGGGTGAATGCGGCGTGTTGTATAGAGGGCTTTGAGTACTCCACGAGAGTAGAAAAGCTCTATATAAGAATCATTTCTCATTATAAGAAACATTTACCATTTACCAGTCCATGGATGGTTGGATCAATGGCTAGAAAAATGGATAAATGAAGGATGGGTCAGTGGATGATAGATGGATAAATAATAAATGGGTAGATGGATGGATGATGGATGGATGAAAAGGGGTGAGGGTGCTATCTTCTGTCTGCTTGCTTTTTTGAGAAAGTGAACTAAAAATAGATATGGAAATATAGTATTTGGAGCATAATAAATGTTTTTTATTATGCTTGTTATTTCAAAATATAATCATATAAACTCCCTTTAAACCATACTTAACCAGACATACAAGATGCCACAGGGATGTCACCCACTGGTTTTTGAGTGCACAATACAAAAATACTAAAAATATGCTCTATAGCACTGAAGGTCACGTTATTTATCACATAATTTCATCAAAAACAAAACCAAGGAAGATGGGTCCTGTTCAGTGACTTGGTGAGGCCTAGCAAATAATGGCTAAAGTCACCTTTCTCAGTACACCTGTCTGCCTCACCGGTGCCATTCAGCCTATGGACAGGTTAGCTTACAGTTTTAAGGTGTAATGCTTAGTTCATGGCCGACCAAAGATTTTTTAAAAAGTGCTGCAAAGTTTAATCCCAAAAAGTGCTACCTCTTTTCTCCATATGTCCAGTGAGAATTGAAGTGTGGACTTCCACATGTTAGACTTAAAGACAGTCAGTAAAACACTGCCGTCATATGCCCCTTATGCCCACTGGTGAGTCAGCAGGTCATCTCTTTATATCTTTTCAGGTCAACCATCGCAGCAGGAAGTCAGCAAGTAGTAGCACAGGCAGCTCCTCTGTCATAATACGAATCATTACAGTATACAAAGGTTTCGACCCTACACAAGAAGATTACAAGGATGGAAGAGGTGGTAATTCTGGGAGAGATGTCCTATTCAGAGAATGAGCCTGTCTGACAAAAGAGCTTCATTTGGGGAGAAAATAGTAGACAGTGGTGACAAACAGCTCCCACAGACATGTTTTGCTGGAAAGTCTTCTATCCTAAATAGATTTAAAAAAGCAGACCCTTGACAAAAAGAAAGATGAATACGTGACAGCCTGTGCTGTCTGCGGACCTGTGGAGGTGTGATTATACAGTCCAAATACAGAATGAAAAGTTTCATTCATTTGGTGAGCTTTGTCAGAATTGCTTTACCTACTTTCTGCTTTAATATGGACTGTGAGTATAATATGCACGCAGCATTTCTCCACGGTTACAGCAAGTTTATAGTTGTCTTGTTGCACAGCAAATGAGACAAGGTTCATTCAAAAGCATGAGTTGTTCCACTGCCCTTCTCTGCTGGGCATATGATGTTACACCAAGGTCAGCACTCTCTTTGTCTTCCTAAACTCGCCTGTTGACATGAATGAATTAATCTAGTCATTACTTATTCATGTCGGTGGGATTGATTCTCTTCCCTCTGTTGCCTATGCTGATATTAAAGTTGGTTAAAAAGCATTTAGGGTTGGAATTTCTGGTTAAGTCATCTGCGGGCAGGAAGAACGACGTGGTTAATGTCCTTTCCTTTGTGATACCCTTTTGTAAAAACAATTACTGATTCCACGATGAGCTGTTTCCACAGCCCTTCTCCTATTTAAACATAGACTTTAAATTATTTAAACAGTGCGGGCTAAAAATTTCTGTGGTAGTGGATTTGTGTGTGCTCGTGCACTAAGAAATCTCTTTGTTTCAGCTTCAGGAGCTTTGTAGTCGTTAATATCATCGTATCTTTCAACTCTTTAGTTTATATAATATTTATGTTCTGAGAAATATTCAAATGCAAGTCACCTTTTCTCCTTTTTTTGTATATACTTACTTTTCCATGAGGAATATAAATGTGTTATCTTTTCAGAATCAAACACAACACTTTTAAGTGGACCTATTACTGCAGCACTGCTGACAATGAAAGTGGGCCAGACTTTATTAAACTTGCAGGCGAGTGACTGAAACAGCTACCAGTGAGAATGACAAATGCCATTGATTGGCTCATGGCGTGGTAGTAAATACATAAAGTTGTTTTCTAGGTTACTGGAATGTCCGTAAGCGACCTGCTGGTAGCTTCAAAGTGATGTCCGATAAACAAATCACTTCCAGTGTAGATGCAACATAAGTGTAAGCAGGCTACAAAGTCAAGTTTAGCTGCCATCCATGCAAATCAGCTGATTTTAGTGCCAACCCACATCAGCCGATTGCTCCTTCTGCACATCCAACTGACTATCTCGTGCACCCCAGTAGTATGACCACAGTCTGATAAACTGCTTGTCTTCTGAAATAGCTTAAAAAAATACATCCCATAATGTGTTGTTGTCAGGAGTATGTCGTACTCGCTGTCATACATTATTCTTTCTTCTTGTAAGACGAGACAAACTACAGTAAATAATTTTGCCTGTAGCTTACAAGCCTCTGTGGGGATGTGCTGTTATTATGCAATTACAGTCATTCTGACATGTATGAGTTTCACTCCCAGTGGAATAAAGTCAATTACTGATCCCCTGCTTCTTTTTCCTTCTCTCCCGCCTTTCCTCTGTCGATGTGCTTCTTTCTTCAGGTTTGGAGGAAATGCTGATGTTGAGTGGATACCCCCTGCAGAGGTGGTTTGAGTCCTCGCAATCATAGATCCGTCATCAAGGGAATAGCTTTCATCATGACAACTGCCTACCTCGAGACTGCGCTCCTTGACCCCTCCTGTGGAGGATGTAATTACTGAGGGAGGGGCAGCGAGACTGAGATAAGCTTTCCTGTGAAGATAGAAATCATCCAAACCATGTAGTGTTCCTTTCTCCAAGGAATGGGGGAGGGTCTACATTTGAGTCTGATCTTTTTTCATTTATTTCTGCTTATGTAATTAGTGGAAGAGATTTTGTGATTGATTATAGTGTATGTGGGCGTGGACGTGCAAGGTGAGGAGAAAGTGACAGACAGAAAGAGAGAGAAAGAAGGAAAGAGATGGTCCTCCACATCACCCCGTATTCCAGTGCCTGTCTGCACTTCTTGGATGGCTTGTCGTGGAGCCTGGTGTTTCCCTGCTACTGGTTCCTGGACCGGCTCCTGGCGTCCTGTGTGGCCACCTCGCTGGAGAAGCGACAGCGCTCCCAGGACCCCTGCTCCTTCCTCACGTTATGTGTGCTGATCTCCGCACCCCTTTACCTGCTCCTCCTCCTCGTCTCCTTGCCCTTTGCTCTGCTGGGCTTCATCATCTGGGCTCCCCTGCAGGCAATCCGCCAGCCCTACCTGTACACCTACTGCAGGTTAGTGCCAACATGGCTATATTATTTATTACTGCTGCTGTTTCTGTGAATTTACAGGGCTCTGAAAAAGTATTTTTACCAAACTTGATTTAAACATTTAAAGGTTTCAGATCATTAATCACATCCTAATAGACAAAGTTACCCAAATAAGTACATAGTACAGTTTTTAGATGATTTCATTTATTAAAAAAACGCTATCCAACCTTACCTAGCCCTATGTGAAAAAAATAATTGGAATAGTGGTGACGGAGTGGCCGGCCTAGCAAAACTACTCCAAGAGTGAAGGTTTCATAGTGGCCTGGCCAAATTGAGATGCTTTGGCATGACCTTAAACAGGTCCACAGAGATATGAAAGACTTGTTTGAACTTATTACAAATGCTTAATACTAGTTCTCGCTGCCAAGGTCCAGGTAGGCTGGGTAGTTTTTTTCCATTAATAAATCAAAGCATCATTTAAAAAACACCTTTTTTATTTACTTCTGTTTTATATTTTATTTGTTTAATCTGAAACATGTAAGTGTGACAAAACTGCAAAAATGCTTTTTCACAGCACTGTACATAATATCTGATTTTGTAAGGATGTAGTGTCTTTTACTTTAGACCATCTTTAGACAGTATTATGTAGAGTGAGCTAACTGTTTTAAGGTAACACAATCTTTTCCTGCTTAAGGTTTCTACAGGTGAGGAGGGCAGACCTACAGCCAACCATGTAGGCCTTTCTTTGTCCTTGCAGTGGTTCAGTTTAAAGATGACTGGATGAACGCACTTTATACCGGTTTACACATTTTAGACTGGCTTTCAACTAAACTGTGAATGAAAATGAGGCCCTGGATCAATGTAACGTGAAAAATGGGCCGAGCAGTTGTAGAGTCATGCTTCATTTTTTATCTATAGAGCCAGTTGTTCACAGGGGTTGGCTATTTCAAGAAGGGGAAAATGAAGTCATTATCTTGTGTAAATAGTTTGCTCGTGGGTCTGCTTTCCAGCTGCAAGACTCCATTGGCTCTCAGTGGGTGTTTCGTTATCGAAACACCCACCCAAATGGCAACCCGCCATAACCACAAAATGGGAAATACAGTATTTAGCTCTGTTTGCTTTGGGACAGCAGCACGATCTTCCTATAATTAGCAGTTTAGAGATGGCAAATGTAAAATGTGAGTTTCTAGTATTTTAAGTATTGTTTCAACAGTCACCTAGTAACAGTTTATTGTATATTCATGGATAATGTCTTTAAAAAGGTAAAAAGCACCGATGGCAGTAGAGTTCAGGGCCAGAAGCATAAAGAGGGGGTAGAGTAGAAATGGTAGAGTGAAAATAGAAAATGTAATACATAGTATGTGTACATCACATAATAATCATTTGAGAGTAAAACAGATAAAAAACAAAACAAAAAACAGACAGTCTGCTATGATGTGTGCATGTCTGTTTTTATTCCTAAACCCTCTATAATTAATATCGCACTATTATTATGAAAAGGGCTAAAAGTTGTAAGGCCCGGTTGCACCTTGTGGGGTACACTGACATAACTGTTTGATCCAGTTTATTTTTCTCCACAGAGTCTCAAGGACAGCCTAGCTGCTTGGTGATAGTACAGAATTCACTGTGTTCTTATCTGAAAGATGGTAAAAAGAAAATTGGATAACACGACATCCTAAGAACTTACTGAATTTACGTATAGCTTGTTATTCTTGATATGCTGCAAAAACATCTCACATAATGAATGTATTTGTATTTCATGCTACTGACAACTCCTGAAAGATTTCTGCATGAAAACAAGTTTGTCTCAACAGTATTTTCATAACACTCATCAAAGACCAGGCTCTACAATTCAACATTTCATTGCATCAAAGTATACAGCACCAAGTTTGGATGGCCAGATGTGTCCAAACTTTGGACTGGTAGTGTAGTAGTATTATTATAACCCCATCTCACCAGCAAAGGGTTTCAAGATACAACAACAAAAAAGAATCTACTTAAATCCAACTTAGATGCACTATTTTTCTACCTTAACAGAGTTAGATATGATCAAGAATACTAAAAGTTTATTCTACCAATTAATAAATAAACAGTTTGGCACAATGTGAGGAAATATAATAATGGATTGGATTTATATAGCGCTTTTCAAGGCACCCAAAGCGCTTTACAATGCCATTATTCATTCACTCTCATACACTGGTGGAGGCAAGCTACGGTTGTAGCCACAGCTGCCCTGGGGCAGACTGACAGAAGCGAGGCTGCCATATCGCGCCATCGGCCCCTCTGGCCAACACCAGTAGGCGGTAGGGTAAAGTGTCTTGCCCAAGGACACAACGACCAGGACAGAGAGCGCAGGGATCGAACCGGCAACCTTCCGGTTACAGATACACTTCCCAACCCCCTGAGCCACGGTCGCCCTGTGTTTAGTTACTGTAATATGTACAGTAACTAAACTTTTTGTCTTAATTTCCTATTATTTGATGAGTTTTCCCCCCAGGAAGGGCAGATGTTAATTTTAAGTTAACATCTTTCACACTCTGATGTTGGTGAGACCTTTGGAGAATTGGGGAAAAATAAATTCCAAATAGAAAAGATTTTTAAAAGCTGAAAAGCACATGAGTATAATTCTACTCATCACACCCCCACAAACACCTGCTGAAAAACTGACAACAAAGGACCGTTTAAGAAGAAGATGTGAATCCAATTTTTTTTATCTGTTTCTGGTCCGTTTGGTTGTTTTAGGTTTTCTTAGTTTTACTCGTAGCCAACATTGTTGATTATGAGCCTTCAGTTCTTGTTAGTTTAAGTTACTGATTGTGTTTATGGAGCTTATGTGCACTGTGGCACTTTTGTCTTACATGAACATTCAAGATTAGAGTTAAGGTTCATTTTTGTCCTTGTTTCAGTTTCATTGCTTTAATTTGGCAGTTAATTGTCTCTGTGTGGTACACTGTCTCGCTTTGTTCCATTGTCTAGACTTCCTTCAGCTGTGTCTCATTACCCTTTGGTTTCCACCCTCCCAGTTACCCTTACTGTGAATAAACAGTCCAATGTTTCCACTCAGTCTTTCTCTTAGTGTCTCTGTTGCTTCGCTGTTCTTGTCTGCTCCTTTCCTGCTGTTTCTTTTCTTGTGGATCTTTACATGTCTGGACATCACATCAACCTAATAAAGGTTAGAATTAGAATTAGAATTAGAATTCAACTTTATTGTCATTGCACATGCACAGGTACAGGGCAACGAAATGCAGTTTGCATCCATCCAGAAGTGCTTTAGTGATATAGATATATTACAATATATATTAGCAATAATATAGATATGTGAGTATATTACAGAAATGGGTCTATTATGGTATGTTATAATGTACACGGTATGAAGTATGTTGTGAATATTCTATAACTATAAGTATGTACAGGCTGTAGTGAGTACAAGCTATGTACAGGATATGAACAGGATATAAATATGAAAAACTATACAGAATATGAAATAAATAACTTTACAGAATCTGAGATATAGAGCTATACAGAAATGGGAACTATGCAAGTTGTAAACAGTTGTAGGATTAAAGATTATCGAATGTACAGAATGATTATTTACACAGAGCTATACAGTAGTGCAGTTAAGATAAGTGAGGGTGTAGATAGTTTCTACAGAGGTGCTAGTGCTAGTGGTTGTGAGTGGTGGTTCAGTCCATGTTATTATTGTGTGTTTGAGGGTACAGTTGTCCATTGTGTGTGTGTGTAGGTGGTTGTGGGTGTGTGTATGTTCAGTCCATGAGTTTAACGTGGGTCAGATGTCAGGAGGCAGAGTTCAGGAGTCTGACAGCTGTGGGGAAGAAGCTGTTCCAGTACCTGGTGGTCTTAGTCCGGAGGCTCCTGTGGCGCCTCCCAGAGGGCAGGAGGGTGAAGAGTCCATGCGATGGGTGACTGGGGTCTTTGATGATTTTCCCAGCCCTTTTCAGACACCGCTTCCTGTAGATGTCTTTTATGGCAGGAAGTGGTGCTCCGGCGATGCGCTGGGCAGTTTTCACGACCCTCTGCAACGCCTTCCGGTCCGAGGCAGAGCAGTTCCCGTACCAGACTGTTATACAGTTGGTCAGGATGCTCTCGATGGTGCAGCGATAGAAGTTCACCAGGATGTCTGAGGACAGGTGGTTCTTCCTCAGAGTCCTCAAGAAGAAGAGGCGCTGGTGAGCCTTCTTGACCAGCTTGGAGCAGTTGGTCGTCCAGGTGAGATCCTCGGAGATGTGGACTCCCAGGAACTTGAAGCTGCTCACACGCTCCACAGCCGTCCCCTTAATGTGGATGGGTGGATGTGGGTCAGCATTCCTCCTGTAGTCCACGATGAGCTCCTTGGTCTTCTCGGTGTTAAGCAGCAGGTTGTTTGTGTCGCACCACTCAGCCAGACGATCCACCTCTTCCCTGTAGGCGGCCTCATCGTTGTCACTGATGAGGCCAATCACCGTGGTGTCATCTGCAAACTTAATGATGGTGTTGGAACCATCAGCAGGTCTGCAGTCGTGGGTGAAGAGGGAGTAGAGGAAAGGGCTCATCACACAGCCTTGTGGTACACCGGTGTTCATCGTGATTGTAGATGAGCAGTGGTTATCCAGCCGGACATGTTGGGGGCGGTTGGTCAGGAAGTCCAGTAACCATTTGCAGATGAGGGAACTGATGCCCAGGTCTGTCAGTTTCCTGATGAGTTGTGAGGGGTGGATTGTATTGAATGCTGAACTGAAGTCTATAAACAGCATTCTGGCGTAGGTGTTGTTGTTGTCCAGGTGTGAGAGGACAGAGTGCATTGCGATGGAGACTGCATCCTCTGTGCTCCTGTTCTGGCGGTATGCGAATTGGTGGGGGTCCGGGGTGGGGGGGAGACAGGATTTGAAGTGTGCTAGGACCAGTCGCTCTAAGCACTTAGTGATGATGGGGGTGAGTGCTACTGGGCGGTAATCATTGAGGCAAGATGGGTTGGAGTTTTTGGGTATCGGGACGATGGAGGTGGATTTGAAGCAGGCCGGTACCACAGCGTGGGCCAAGGACAGATTGAATATGTCTGTGAGCACTCCTGCAAGCTCCCCAGAACACGCTCTGAGAACACGCCCGGGGATGCCATCAGGGCCTGCAGCCTTGTGGACATTGATCCTGCTCAGCACCGCTCCTACATCGGTGGGGGAGAGAGTCAGAGGTTGGTGGTCTGGCGTCATGTCTGCTTTGGTTGTGGTTGTGGGGTTCCCTCGCTCAAAACGAGCATAAAAGTTGTTGAGCTCGTTGAGGAAGGAGACATCAGAGGATGCGGGGGAGGGTTTGGTGGTCCTGTAGTCTGTGATGGTCTGGAGTCCTTGCCACATGCGTCGGGGGTTGGAGTTGGAGAAGTGTTCTTCTACCTTCTTTTTGTAATGGTGTTTGGCTTTTTTGATGCCCTTCTTTAGATTAGCCCTGGCTGTACTGTAGGCGTGTGCATCTCCTGACCTAAAGGCAGTGTTGCGGGCCTTCAGGAGGAGACGAACATCCCGGTTCATCCAAGGCTTCTGGTTGGGGTACATGGTGATCCGTTTCTGGGTGGTGACACTGTCTGTGGTTTTGGAGATGTAATCCAGTACAGATGAGGCGTACTGGTCCAGGTCTGTGTGGGTGAACATATTCCAGTCTGTGTTTTTAAATCTGTCCTGGAGCACTGCGTCTGTCCCCTCTGGCCACACTTTAATTGTCCTCACAGCAGGTTTCACACGTTGGATGAGTGGTGAATACCGAGGTGTGAGGAACAGGGAGAGATGGTCCGATTGTCCAATGTGGGGGAGGGGTGTGGCTTTGTAGGCTCCAGCCAGGTTGGAATACACATGGTCTAAAGTCTTGTCTCCTCTGGTGTGGCAGGAGACATGTTGGTGGAATCTGGGGAGGACTGTCTTTAAGTTGGTGTGGTTGAAGTCGCCAGCAACAATAAAAGCAGCCTCGGGGTGTTTATTCTGGTGTTTGTTAATGGCTGCAGAAAGTTCTTTCATGGCCAACCTAGCATTAGCGTCGGGGGGTATATACACGGCAGTGAGTATGATAGAAGTGAGTTCTCTGGGGAGATAATAAGGTCTGCATTTGACCATTAAAAACTCCGCATTAGGTGAGCAGTGACTCTCAGTAGTAGTGGAGTTCATGCACCAAGCATTGTTAATATAAATGCACAAACCTCCACCTCTGGTCTTGCCGGAGTCATCTGCTAGCCTGTCGGCTCGGTGTGTGTGGCGTCCTGCTAACTCGATAGCATTGTCCGGGCAGCTGTTGTTCAGCCATGTTTCGGTGAAAAACATGACATTTGAGTCCATAATCCGTCTGTTGTTAGTGATGGAGAGCCGTATCTCATCCATTTTGTTTGCCAGAGAACGGACATTGGCGAGAAAAATACTGGGTAAAGGCAGCCGGTGTGGTGTTAGCTTTAGCTTAGCCCGTAGCCCTCCGCGCCTACCTCGCCTTTGTTTACGATCTCGGCGCCGTCTGCGTGCACTTCCGCCCGGCCGGGGAGAGTGGGCAGCCTCCGGTGTTCTGGAGATCTCTGGGATGAGTCGGAGATCGGCGATAAAACTGTTGGAGTTGTGAGTCCAGATGTCCAGAAGCTCTTGTCTGCTGTAGGTCAGCAACGCACAGCAATTCTGGACGAATAATCCGGTTAAAAGTAGATAAAAAACCGCTAAATAGCAGATTCTGGAGAGACACTGAGCCTCGCGTTGTTCACGCGCCGCCATCTTGTTTGAAAAGGTTGTGTTTGCAGCTCAGTTAGTTTGCTTTTAGCATCTGTGTTCAGGTCTTCACTGATATGCTCCCACAAACTAATGACACCAGCTGTGCTTTAGGCACCAAAACTACCTGGTCTGGGTTGAATAGATCACTTTTAAAATGTTGATCATGTTAGAATAAAACTTAGTATCATGGAGTCAACTACTACAGCTCAGTTCAGATGGTGTATGATTTCAAAACTTCAGGCGGTGTTTAAGTGGCATACACCATAGGTTTTTAGACAGTAGACGATTTTTGTAGCTTTGCCTCTGCCTACAAGTGGAACAGAATCACTACTGTTTATTTTTAGCAAAGTCTGAAGTGTAGAGAGCTCTATACTTTGCGCAGGTTCAGCTATCTGCTGCAAAACTCATCAGATGTTGCCTCACAGCAAAACAAACCCAAGAGTTTCTCAAGGCAAATAAATTGGATATTCTTGAATGACAAGTCAGCCAACTGATCAGAACTCAACAGAGAAGCTTTACAGTTACTGAAGAAAAAACTAAAGTAAATGGTTCAGGTTCTGAAATTATTTATTTTATTATTTATTTATTAAATTCACTGTGCTTGTGCACAGATACAAAATTTAAAAAACTGTTTTAATTCCCAAATACAAATGGTCCTAACTGCATATGTCTATGTAGACACATCTCTTTAAGTGACAGAAATGTAATCTATTTCTTTAGACTACATTACTGATATAATAAGGTTAATAAGCAGAAACCTCAAAACTGCTCAGCAGCTAATTGCTTTGAGAGATTCTGCTTTAAAAAGTATTTGCATTTGATTAGCTTCCTTATGGCTATAAGACCCTGTGTTTGAAGTATCTGGATTTCTTTAATATTGCTCAGAGTTAGATGACCAGTATGATATTACTCTCAATGAGTGTAGGCTCAAGATGAAGGCAGAATAAAATGTTTCTCTAAGTATATCTTTTGAAAAAAAGAAATCTGGAAAAAATTTCCTTGCTTCTTTTAAAAAAATGCTTTTGCTTCTAATGCCCTATTTTTCTTCTGGTATTATATTTGCATTTAAAGGTTGTTTTTTTTCTGTCTTGTCTAGGCCAGACAAACACCAGGCTGAACAAGGTCAAGCAGGTGCTGGAATTGGGGAATGGAGGCCACAGGGCAGAAGCTTCTGTTTCTGCAGTGCCAATGTTTGCCTTCTGCCTGACTCCCTAGCAAGGTTTAACAACCTGTCAGACACCCACCGGAGAGCACGGGAGGTAGGGAAGAGGATCCGCAATGGTGCCAGCCGACCTCAGATTAAAATCTACATTGACTCACCTACCAACACTTCTATCAGGTATGGAGAGATCAATCCAAACTTCCCTCTGCACTTATCTGCAGTAAATGCCTCTATGTTCATATTGTTTCTGTTATGTTTATCAGTGCGGCGTCCTTCAGCAGCCTTGCCACAGGTTTCCGCCGTACCTCATCGTTGGACCAACGTCCAGACCAAACACACACAACCAATGGCCCAGCCGACACCGAAACTGAACCTGCCACCGAGTGCCCGATTCACCCCTCAGGTGCCACTGACTGCCCCGTTCACCCTTCTGTGAATGACCAGGGCTCTGCTGAATGCCCTGTGCACCCTGATGGGGCAGACACTACAGCAGAATGCCCTCTCCACCAAGGGGAGACTAAAAGCAGCTCAGACTGTCCCATTCACACCTCAGGGGAGGCTCCAGACTGCCCCGTGCATTCCACAGTAGCTCAGAGTGCTCCTGGTCATCATGACTGTCCCATGCATGGGGATGGGACCCAGCCAAAACCCGCAACAGACTGTCCGCTTCACACCTCAGGGGTTCAAATTAGCATCAGTGCTCCAGAGCCGGACCCCCAGGAAGAGGAGGCGGAGACAGGGAACCACCGGCCTGGAGAGCACGGAGGGGCAGACACGGGCAGCATGACTGCTTCTCGTGAGTCCCTTGCTCGTTACCATGGAAGTGATGGCGGGATAGGGATATCCTCCAACAATACTCTCTCTCATGTCCCACGCACATCAATATTCAAGCGCCCAGGTCGAAAACGCCGCCACGGAGATGAAACATTCGACCATGACATCTCTGCCTTTTTCCCTGCCAACTTGGATTTCCTGGCTCTACAGGAGGTATTTGACCATGGATCGACTACTAGACTACGGCGCCAGCTGCATCGCTATTTTCCCTACATCCTGAGCGATGTTGGGCGGTATGGCTGGAAAGGCTGCTGCTCCAGGTTCAAATTCCTGAACAGTGGGCTCATGCTGGCAAGCCGCTACCCAATCCTGGATGCACGATACGAGTGCTACCCCAATGGCAGAGGGGAAGATGCACTGGCGGCCAAGGGGGCGCTGTTTGCCAAGGTTTGACTTCATTATCTCTCTCTTTTTCTGCTTTGTTGTTACTGTTATGAGGCACAGGTTTCTCTTTAGTCGGTCTGCTGAGCTGTGTGAAGTAGCAGACTTTCAGCTTCAGAGTCGTGACCACTGGTTTGGTTTCTGAGAGGATGGTTTACTCTTCAATGCTTTTCACTTCCCTTTGAGGACATTTAGACTCCTTCCAGGAGGCAGAGCATTTGGTTTTAGGTGTTATTATCAGCAGCATTTAAGAGTTCTTTTAGTTGGCTAAATGCATCAGGATAAAAGCAAAACCTACCAGCTGACCATTTTGTTGTCACTATCTTACAAATTAGTCTTTGATTCTAATAAGGTATTATTGGGAGTTCATCAGAACTGGCTTATCCACCAGCAGTATAGCAAACACAAGCTCAATATTAAAAAAAAGAGGATTGCTGAGGATAAAATCATGTAACATGTTTATTCTTGGAGCAATTCGGCAAGCAAAATAGGCCAAAGTAAATCAACTCCAAGTCTCCATCAGGGTCTATTTTGCTTGCTGAACTCCTCCAAGAATAAACTTCATACATATTTTTATCCTGAACGGTGCCGCAGCAATCCTCTTTTTCTCTGATTGGGAGTCTTAGAATCTCTCCACCTCTTTTCCTGGAATCATTTTCCCACCCACATAGCATTTCTTTTGCATCTGAACTGAAATTCACTTGCGGACCTAATATTTCTCGCAGCAAAGACGTGTCTCCGCTCTGACAACTGCTTGGCGCTACTTCAGCTGTAATCCTGTCATCACTGATGCTGCTCTGGGACTTTGGCATGGCAGTAATTGAATCTGCCCATTAAGTCCATTTAAACTAAATTAACTTATTATACATTTGTGAAAGAGAGTGTGAAAGAAGGCCAGAGAATCAGATCTAAAATGACCTGTCAGCTGCGTACATTAATTATAGATCTCAGTATTGTGGCATCGTAGCGATTGTATGGGGAACATTTTTTAAATGCTTCTGTTATTCTTCCAGGTGTAACAAACTTTGCATAACCCATGTGTGATGCAACTCACACACGTTTTCTACAAATTTGCAACAATGTTGCACTGAGGTAGAAAACACAAATTAAAGCACTTGCTAAATGCATTTGCTTACACCCACACTCATTCACACATCACACATCTGTCACGGTGATGAGTGAATGCACCGCAGTAATTAGTGATCACTCACAGTCTTTCCTCAACGATCACTGTAGTGTCGACAAAAAGGCGTCACATGCTTTTGAGATTTTGTTTTCTTTTTTATTAATGTTTGTTGAAGAATTATCATAATGTTTGTTTTTCAGTGAAGATATGATAACGATAAGCATAATGATATGGCTTTGGTAATTAACGAGAGAAAGCGTTGTTTACAAATGTAATTCGATTTTTTTAAACACCGCCAAATCACATTTTTCACGTGTTGGTAATTTAATACAATTACCAATCACTGTGGGCTGCACTTGTATAATTGTATGAATTATTTTGCAATTACTGAGTCTTTCCAGATTCTGATTTTGCATAGTTTTACATAGTTTTGCATAGTTTTGCATAGTTTTACATAGTTTTACATAGTTTTACATAGGTTTTTAAGGGGCGTTTAATATGAAATCAAAAACAGTTGAGTCAGTAGGAAATCAAGAACATAAAAAGCAAAAATGTATTGATTGCAAACAATTATAAAATGTAACAAACAGATATGGATAATATAAAAAATTCTAAATAGAAAATTGGCCAAATGCTAAAACCCGCATCCTAGCAAGCAAAGAAAACATACAACCTTTGTTCTTCTATTTTTTTTTTTTTTTTTATTGGCTGATATCATTAGTTTTGACCTGATAATGGATTTGCTATCAGCAAAGCCTGTAAGTCTCATCTGCTGAGATTACTTATTGCCAAAATGTGAGAAAGAACAACAATACACTCTACAATTATATATTCCGTTCGGACTGCAATTATTATGCTCATTTTCAGTTAACATGCATAATGTGTTTCCAATTAACCTGCATTTGAATGTATAACATGTAGAAAATGGCTGTTTTAATTTTCCACTGTGAAAAATCTATATGTCAAAACACAAGGACAAGTTTTTGAGGATGACTTGTGATAAAAAAAATAATAATAATAATCTCACATCAAAAAGAAATTTATTCCATTACTTTATTTTACCAGAAAGTTCCACTGAGATCAACTCCTGTGATGGCACACCTGTCAATCAAACTGCCACATCTCCAACTCAGTTTAAAAAAAAATCACCCCACTCAGAGTTTTTATGAGGGGCAAAACTATGCAAGAGAGGCCAAACTTGTATCTTTCCCAGGCTGCAAACAAGCTTCCTGATGCTGTAAATCTGGACATGTTTGGTACTCACTTGAAGGTCTTTTGGAGCCACCCTCAGATGGGATTTTTGCCACTTCTGCAAAGATTCATTTTTCAGCTCTGTAGCTTGCCCTGTGGTTTAAACTCAGTGGAGCATTTAGGATTCAAAGTTCTTTCCCTCCATTACTATAGAGGATGTATGTGTTAGAATGACTTCATCATCAGCATAAAGGCATAGTTTTGCTTTAATATCTTTACTCAAGTCATTTATAAAAAAGCTGAAAAAAAAAAACACACTGCTGCAAATGGAAGCCTGCAAAATGCCTTCATATCTGGCACAGCTGTTTATGATCAGAACGAGTGCAGTTGATTGGTTTGCTCAGCTGCCTGTTGGGGTGTCTGCTCGGTGGCTCGGGAAACAGGTCAGCACTGCGCTGAATGGGCTGTATTGCAGTGGGACATTGCCTTTGCTAATATTTGTTTCTCTAGTGCACTTTATTGCATTGCACATTATTTATGGGGAGTTGTTTCACCTCCCAACAGAGCGCCCATGATTCTGTCGACTCCTTTCATCTACTCCATAAGTGCAAAGTTGGAGAGTCCATTAGGCAGCAGCTAATAAGACATTACATGACTATGTGTTCTCTTAATGCAGACATGCAAGAGCAGGAAGTTGTATGGGTTTATGACATGGTTACTAATGTACTAATGCGAGCACATGACGAGCGATCAGGTTGCTATAGTAGCTGCTGATGTCCTTCTTCCTTTGTTTTGGCGTTATGAATTTTTCTTGGACTGTAGTCTTTTTTTATTCTGTATCATAACCAAACACACAGAATGTTGGGAGAGAAAAAGCAGTACAACAGTCAGGTGCTTATGTGCCATTTTTTGTGTGCATGTTTGTGATGATGTGTGTTGTGAGTATGTGAATTCATTAATCAGCCTCATACTGTAACTATCAGGAGTCTGGATCTGATCCAGTTCCCGGGTCTGCTTTATGTGGCCCGATGCTACCTGGATGTATTTGTTTATGTCCACCTATGCACTTACATCCGCAAGATCTAATAAAGACACATGCTGTCACAGCTTGCATACTGACAGTCGCATCCTGTTAGTCCTGCTGCCTGCTGACTGTCGCTGCAGCTTACAAGCTGCCTTCACATTCCTGTTTCACCACCTCAGTGCACTGGAGGTCACTCCAGGTCTCATGACAAGCTGGCTGTTAGCCAGTTGGCAGGCGTTGTACTCGCAGCAAGCTGCTAACACTCCCAGCTGACAAAAAACAAACAATAATAAACAACAATGTTCCCTTTAAGTAAATCCCATGGATTCACTTAAGGAACTGTGCCGTGTCTGAAGTACCAAAAAATAGACAATCTAAAAATATCTGCTGCACTAAAAGCAGCCCATCGATGGAGGGAAATTACCTTGGATTTTGTTTTTTTAATTATTATTGATTAGTTTTATGGATATTGTTGTGATACACCCCCTGCTTCACCCTCCAATAGCAAAATGCGACTTTTAAACAGCAATCACAGTTTGTAGTAACCTCTTTCTATATTGAATAAAAAAGAATAAAAGTAAAGACATTTGCTGAGTACCTGGTGAATTCATAATTGGCCCAAGACGCCAGGAAACATCCCTTACCTGAGAACCCTTTTTATTGTTTTATTTACCCAGTGAATTCAGGCTTTAACTTTGGACAGTTGAATCTATGAGAAATATTCTTGCTCATTTTTTGCTCGGGGTTTGGGAACATCCAAGTTTGTAAATGTGAGAACTTGAGAACGAAGCAACGTAGGAGTTTCAGTTATCTTGATCTCAAGGTCAAAGGTCAAGTGTCTGAAAATGTTGTGAATGCTCTAACTTTCACGGGGTCACGTGGGATTTTTAAAATTCATGACCATAGATGCATGCAGTATTTTTGCATCTAGAAAGCATATGTCCCCAGATGTATGAGTAATGGATGGAAACCATTTTCACTGAATTATAAAATAAACCAAAACATAGGCTATTTAAACTACTGCAACCAAAGAATGAAATGAAAAGCATGTTAGCGCCATCAGTCAGATGCTTCTTGTTTCCTCTCCAACTGTAAAATGTAGATATTAAGATAAAGAATATGTTGCCAGTTAAAACCTCTCCTATCATCAGCTATATCAGAATACATACTAATTAGGACTTGTTATTAGGATCAGTTTGGGTAACCAAATCACATTTTGCTGTTTCCCATCCTCGCAGCCTGTCTGTCTCTCAGGCTGCTGCAGGCTTTGATGTGCCTGCTGTTTAATCCTCGCGCTTCTCCTTCCTCCAGACATCTTGGCAGCTTTCCAAGGCAGAATCTTGTTGGCAACCTTCGCTTCCCCTCCACGAACCTTTGGCCATTCTCATTCATTACTACTCAACACTGCAGCTCATTTCGCCGCCAGCTGGGACGCATCTCATTAGGCGCACATCATTTGATCTACCTGATGTTCACACTGCGTTTCTCCAAACACATTATCGTGTTTCTTTCATATCCAACAAAGAGCAGGATGCTAAGTCTGAAGTCTTTCTTAAACAGGTGATTCTTAGCATCTCTGTTTTTTGCATTTTGTGAGGCTTGATACTAAACTCTTGTTATTCTTGGGCTTCTGCACTTTATTTTCCTCACATTTTCTGTCAGTCAAAACATTGTGGGCAGTGCAGTAACACCATCTACCATAAATATCCAGTAGTGATGTGTCGGTTGCGAACGAAATGGCTCTTAGAGCCGGATCTTTGACGTGAACGACGCGAGCCGAATCCTTATTGGGAGCCATGGGTTTTTTTTTCCTTCTCTCACCCGCTCTCTCGCACTTTTTTCCGCTTCACTCCGCACGTGAGCCTTGTGCTTTGCGCTGGGAAGAGGGGGGAGGGGCGGTAGTTACAGTCGCAGTAGCACAGGAACAAAGCGGGGGAGAGAGAGAAAGAGTCAGGGACAACAACGCCACATTAGAAAGGTATAGTAATCATCCACAACTATTTTCAGTTGCAGATGATAAAGGATTCAGAAAGTTTATTCATGCAGGTCCATATGACAGAGAATATGCATCTTCTTTTTGTTTTCATATTTTAATTTATATTTAATTGTGTTGTGGTTTGCAGTGTTTTGTGTTGTTTCACTTTAAATTTGTTTAAAAGGAAAAAGCTGAAAATTTAAATAGTTAAAAGTTGAAATGTTAATAGTTGGTGTTTGTATTATATGATTTATTTATTACATTTTATGTGGAGTGAATAAATAAAAGTATATTTACGGTGGCCCCTACAGACGAAACACGTACAAAACACAACAGAAGTGCTCCAGGATGCAGGCGCAGTGTTGAGCTTTTGTTACCTAGTGGCTGCACAAGCCAGCAAGTACCAGCGACCGGATTTGGTGTGTGGTAGTAACAGGTAAATGAATGTTTTTTGTAAATTATTTGAATATATATGAGTGATTGTGTATAAATACACAAACAATACAAATATGCTGTCAATTGTGTAATTTAAGTGATCTAGGTAGCTCTGTTTTGGAAGTTCAGTTCATGCTAGAAATGTGTTTTGGAGTTTGGACGTGCTTTGTCTCTAGGGGCCACCACATATATTTATATATAAACATATATAAATAAAACACCTTTTGTTTTTTACATTAGTAATTCCTTTTGTGCTTAATTTTATATTATTGTTAATAATAAATTAATTAAAGCAACAAAACAACCTGAAGAGCCGGTTCGGAGCCGAAAGAGCCGGTTCTCTAAAAAGAGCCGGAAATCCCATCACTAATATCCAGAGCTCGGGTTTCCCTATTTTTCATTTATAGGTGTTGCATTTCCTAGAGCTACTTTGCTTGTAGCTGGGGGGTCTTTATTTTTCATCATGTCACTGGCTGCCAGATAAGCACATCAGTTTTTCTGTCTTCTACATGTCTGAACATGTGAAACCTTCCAGTCAGCTCATTCTTGCCAAGTCAAGTGGTTTTATTGTTATTCTACCATGTGCAGTCGTACAGTACACAGTGAAATGAGACAATCTTCCTCCAAGACCATGGTGCTACACATAACAGACTATCAACGAAAGTGTAATGTGCAAAAACTGCAACAAAACAAAACAAAGACAACGCAACACCAGACAGAACAGAACGATACAGACACAAGACAGTGCAGTAGAAAGGCTATATAAATAACCCTCAATATAAGACATTCAGCTGCTAAATACTGTGCTTACTTTAACCTCCTAGGACCTATGTGGACATCACATTTTGGGTTGCCTAGACCAAAATACTAAATTTTGCTCTACAAATGCCTGATATCCACTTAAGGGGATGTTATTCTGCCACTGTCTTACCAAATTTAAAACAAATGTCCTCATATGTGGATCTAATTTTTCTCAGAAACAAAAGTACAGTATCAAATCAAATCAAGTAAAAATTAAAAAAAATTCTTAATCTTAATTGTAATTCTTTGTTTTTACATTCATCAGGTCCCAATCAGCTCAAATAGCAAAGAGAAATTAAAAATGCATGAAAGAGTTCGGGTCTTAGGAGGTTAAAGTCCTTTTGATTGTTTCAAACATTGACTTTTAAGCAAACTGATATCGTTTTTGTTCTGCATGCAAGTTGTTACAGGTTAAATAATATGTTTTAAATATTTTTAATGGTTTTATTTTTAGTAAAGCTGATAAATAAGAAAGTATTGCGAATAATTGGTTTGCAGGAGCTTTCTCATACTATGTTTGTGAAAATACTGTAAAAACACCAACTCTTTGCATAAAATTTTTAAAAGCAGTAGCTGATTAAACAGTTTATTCAAATTATTTTAGAATCAAAAGTGGAATTAATGTAATTTCTCAGCGTCAGTAAGCTTAATTCAATAATATATTTACAAAGTATGCCATCACACTTCAGACTAATTACTAAATCTAAATTCTTTTAACTTAGATTTTAAGGTAACAGGCATACCTACGTTTAAACGTGTAGAGATGTTAAAGGTAGGCGACATTACCACTAACGCCTACCATAGCCTAGCATTTTCATAACATTCATAGATGTGGAGGAGGTGGAAATTTTTAATTCGGAGTTAACATTATTCATGATTTTGCATAATTAGTTTTGGCATTTTGGTCTGGCAATCAGGTTGGTCTCATTTTTCTGCCAACATATTACAGTGACTGGGTCATATTATCATTTCAATTCCATTGACTTTGGGTGAAACTGTCAAGCCCGTGATTTATGAGGGTTTTTTTGCACCGTACAAAATGAGGCCATTATATCAGTAATCTATCCCCAGCCATCATCTGCTATTGTTTCCAGACGCGTTTATTTCAATTACACCGATTATTAATTATCAATTATTTCTTGTATAAATTTAGACTCAGACAAATGTACCTCGAAGAACACACTTATTCTCGTTATTTCCCAATGGATACTTACCTGGAAAACCGCGGCAGGTCAGCAACATAAATCTGAATTATCCCTTGTGGAGAAGTGACGCACTCGGAAGAGAAAGGCAGGGAGAGAGGAAGAGAGGAAGAGATAGAATATTAATTAAAAATGTTTCCCTAAAGAGAGAGCCAGGGCTGGCTCCATAATTAAAGCTTTTCAGTCTCAACATTTATCCCCTCTTACAATTATTTCAAGCTGCTAAGTGCATGGTTGAAAAGTCATGTGTCTGCGTGTGTGTTTGTGAGTGTGTGTGTGTTTGTGAGTGTGCAGATATGCAGTCTGAATGCATTACTACGGATTAGGCTTTAAAATAGGAACCTGCTCAAATCTGGATTGAATAGAATGAAGATCAATGGGAGAATTCCTCAAATCCATCCCTGATCTGTAATGACCAAAAGGAAACCTCGTCACTATGAAGGTCAACCAATTCACTGACATAAACTGATTTCCTATCCAGGTCAAAGGGATTTCATCCCATCTCTACATGCCAAACAGAAGGTGACAGAGGTCTCAGCTCATCTCATCTTTGCCAGACATTTGTATTATTCGTATTTCAATCAATGCCCCTGTGTTAATTGACCGAGATTCACAAAATATAGCTTGTATTTATTTTATTCATACATTTCTTTAACGGTGGGCTTGTAATTGCTAGACTTGTCCAATAGTTAGCAGATTAGTTAGATTGCACAGCCTTAGACTTGAGCCAATTTGACAAACTTGCTGATGATTTTTGAGATTAACATAATTGATGGGAGATCATTTAAATGCAGTGCTCAGCTGCAAGTGTTCCACTTTTAAGACCCGTGATTTCAGTTTCCAAGAATCTGAATGTAGATTTCTCCATGCGAACAAGAATGGATCTGTTTTGATGAACTCAGAGCCCAAAATGGACTCGCTCAGTGTTTTTAAACTTGACCTGAATGTTCTAGTTTGTAAGAACTGAAGTCGGTATATCTTGATTTATGCAGGTGCTGATGTCTTAGCACCTCGAAGCTTGGTTGTAATCTTAGCTCAGCCGGGGCCTTTCTACATGCAGTTTCCATGTTCTTCCTGTGACTGCGAGAGGTTTTTTGGGTACTCCAGCTTACTTCCACAATCTAAAATTTGATGTTTGATTAATCAGTGATAAATAAATATGAATAGGTATGAATATGAGACACACAAAGTGCATGTAATAAAGGGTTTTGTGTTTTGTATAAATGGCAGTCCAGTCTACAGGAACTATGACAATTAACTGGAAGCAGGACTGAAACCTGCCCAGATTCAATAAAACCTTGTACTTAGCAGCACAGTGAAGTCACCTGACTTCAGACAAGACGTTATGTGATAGAAATTTGTTTGTAACTTGACCTAAACTCTCTTAACGTCTGGTTTGACTCTTATTTGTCATAGCTGAATTGAAAGTTGGCTTGAACTTGACTTAAATGTTTGAGACTTGACTTTAACTGTCTCAAGGCATCACTTTACCTGTGGGTGTTTTATTTATTAGCCATTTAATAAATAACACACCCATGTTTCTTGATTAGCAGTTTCAATCAAGAATTAGTTTGATCTTAACTCCAGATAGCTATCATTACCTGACTTCTCTCTGTCTGAACTCCTCAACATCACATCTCAATTCAAGACGTCATGTAGACTTGTAAAGACTTTAAACTAATCTGACTGCTGAATTAGCTTAAGCTGATATTGACAAACTCACAGCTTGACTCTCAATTGATTTGTGACTCTTCTCCTTTGAGATATGAGTAAGACATGCCTTGACTTACTTAACACAGGATGACTTTAGTCTTCACCTGGTCTTATCTCAGCTGCCTAAAACCTTGTCTTTTTTGCTTGATTCAGAAATGGGTACATGTGAAAACACACAAGAGACAGTGGGGGAGTTTAACTGGAACTTCAAGCATGAAGCATGATGTTCTTAATCATATGCACATTTAACTACAAAGGAATATACTGACTATAAATTCACAGATACCAGCTAAAGGAAAAAAAAGGTATTGTGTTATAAAAGTTGTTATATGTTATTAGACTTTCTTTTTTTATAATTCTTCTATAGCTATAAAATACCTCAGATGAAAGAGTCTGTTGTGTCTAACGGTCAACTTGTCACTTGTTAATATCATGCATGAGTAAAGGCAACACTGCACTGTAGGCATTATTGCATTGTGGAAAGGTTGTACACCCAGGTAGTGCATGACATAGCAAAGTCCACATGGAACACATATTTTTTTATATTGTTTGATTTCAAGGTTTATGTATGACTGATTGGTTTTAATATGTTGCACAAATCGAAACAGTAACAAAACACACAATATTTCCTAAAAAGAGCATCAAGCATCCAGACTTGTAATTAAAAGACCCTGATATGAAACAATGTGCATGTTTTGGTTCATCTGGTAAGGCAAATGGAAGAAGACCACAGCTTTCTGCTTTCTTTGTTGTTGTCTTTGAGTGAAGCGATCAAACTCATGCGAGTAATGCAAGATGAAATGTGGGCTCCTCATCTGATTTTAAAGTTAGGACAATTAGATACAGCAGCCTCAGAGCCTTCATAATGAGACGAGCCTGGTTCGGTTGGCTCCCAGTGTGAAATCGTCTCTCGCAGCTCGTTTCAATTTCCGCTCTGTTTTGTCTCAATGCTCTGTAATGAGGGGAAGTCCTGGGAAGTTTTAGCATCTCATATCCTGCATGTTCTGACTCATTTGTTTTTTAATTTTAAAAGAAACGCAGTTAATTTCATTACATGTTATTTTTATTCACACAGCGCACTGGGGGGGGGGGCAAAAAAAATTGCTTCTACTCAAGGTTTTCCTGCATCTCTGCAGAGACTCCAGTTTGTGCTGGCATCATCTGAGGTCTGTGGAAACATGTTAAAAGTCCACTCTTTCTTATATGCACGAGTGTGCACACATACACTAGACTCCCCTAAGGTCTCCTGTCAGTTTCAGGGTGTGCACACACCTATTCAAGCATACATAAGCCCCTGAAATATTAATACACAGTGTGGCACTGAGATAGAGCAGAGTGGAAGACAGAAGGAGACACAAATAAAAGAAAGGAGGACAGAGTGAGGCAGGTGACACAAAAGAAAGAAAGAGCTGTCTGGATTAAAAGTTTATTGATCCCGGTGGTAAAATTCATTCGAGCAACAAAAATGTAATAGTAGCAAAAATAATTAGTCTCACTTTTACAAATGTTAATACGGTGGATTAAGCTGATTAGATTGCAGTTATTAACATTTATTTGTTTATTATAGCAGGTACCTTTGGGTCTGTGGTAAGACATGGATGTATGCTACAGCAGAACAAGATCATTTCTTTTTTTTTATTTGCATGGAAAATCACAGGTCCTTTTTTCACTAAATTGCTTTTATTTTCATTTGTTAATGAAGGCAATAATGTCATAATAGTAAACTCAAGTGATTCAAAATGTGAAATAACTGCTAAAAATATATTGTTGTTCAGTTGCTAATGAAGTTCTCATTTGTGAACAACCCTGCTATGGCAAAAAAAAAAAAAAGTGCAAATATAGTAAGTTCTGCTTTTATGTGCTTCTTAAGGAGTTATGGGCTCCATTAAAAGAACTTGAAGTATGTGTGCAGATTAGAAACATGATTAATGAACCTTAGAAGTAGCTTGCCATCACCAGTGTGTGAATGTGTGTGTGAAGGGGTGGATAACTGGATGTGTAAAGCGCTTTGGGGTCCTTTGGGACCAGTAAAGCGCTATATAAATACAGGCCATTTACCATTTAGAAGTGGTCATTTGCGGATTTTTGCCTTTCATTTATAGAACCACTATATACATGCAGTTGCTGCACTGGTTGTTATAATATAATATTAAAATAAATATCACAATTCATTGACTGCTTTTTGGAGATTTTCTGCATTAAAAACTGAGTTTAAAATGTCGAAGCTGGCAGGATTATATAGCATATTAACATATTTAAGCTACTGTCTGAGTTGAACATTACAGGTGTGCTGTGGTCATTACGTCTGCTCCAATTTCATCTTTTGGAGAATTTACATACAGAACAAGTTGATGCTCTGTAGCTCTGTTGTGTGATTTTTGGAGCTATAATTCAGGTTCATAGCAGACTTATATGGGGGTGTGCTTTGGGTTCAGTTTATTTACACCTCCTGTTTATAGACTGTTCTCCTGCTCAGAAGCATCTAAAAAAGCTTTCAGCAGAAGAATACTTTGAGGTCGCTGGTGGCTTGGTGATTGCTAAAACATTTTTCTGAGTATCTAGAATCCTTTTCTCATTTTCTAAATTTAGAGGTAATTTATTTTAGAAGATTGAGAAATGTTCGATTAATGAAACTGCCCAGTTTTTACAAATTAACAAGATCCCAAATGAGCTTCTACTGACATGAAAGCTTGATTTCATGGGCAATAATAAGACCTCCCCTCACATACACACACTTACTTTTAAGGCAGTTTTGAGAGCAATAATGTGGTATTAAGATATCAGAAATCAGATATTAAATCTTTTTTCTATTTTAAAAAAAAAAGTTTTTTTTGAATTTCTGACAGATGTGAGGATAGGTAAAACCTGCAAAGCAAGTAATTGTGTTAATTAATAAAAAAAAGGAGGTTTTTTTTAATCATGTAATTGCATTAGTAACACATTAGTAACAACAGAACTGTTATTTTTATAGCAACCTGTTAGGGCACACTGAGTAAAATGTCAGTGGCAGATGTGTATTACAAGCACGGATGTGGTATATCCCGTCCATCCCATTAATTAGTAGCTTGTAGAAGCACTTTTAACAGTAATAACTTGAAGTAATGGCTTCCTGTATGACTCTATCAGTCTCTCACATTGTTGTGGAGGAATTTGGACCCACTCTCCTTTGCAGCATTTCTTCACTCTATTGAGGTTTGTGTGCATGGGTTTATGCACAGCTCTCTTAAGGTCCTGCCACAGTATTTAATACTCAGTCATCAGACTGCGATCTTGGCTTTGAGCGGGCCTTTGCAGACGCAACTTTGAAAACCTAAACCGCACTGCCATGTCCTTTGTAGAGAGAACAGGCTTTCCCTGGCAACCTTTCCTTTCTAGCAGTGTCTTCATTAAGATTGTGGCTGTCTTTCCTTCTTGGCATTAACAAACACCTGAACGCACTCAATCAGCAAACTGCCAAAACATCTGCTTTCATACAGGTGCTCATACTTGCACACTTGCGCGAGTAATTAGCAGCATCTGGCTGCTAATTACTGATTTAATTGTTATGAAAGTAGTAGGAGCTTGCTTAATTTGTCACATGACTGTACGTTAAGTTTACATTAACCTCAGCTGGACTAAAGCGAGTTATGTTAGCAGACTAATATGAGGGATATCAATCATCCAAATTAAATGTCAAGAAAAACCTAAAGCTGTTGAACTATCGCCTTTAACTGAAGATCACTAAATTAGCAAAAAGAGGAAAAATTTGCAAATTGGATTTCAGGTGCATTCCTGGATCAGCTGGTAGTCCTTAGAAAACCAATACAACCTCCCAAATGTTCACTGATGCACAGCTTATGCAACATTATTAGAAAAGTTAATGTACCATCAGATAGTGCATTTAGTAAACTTGGACCAGTCTTTTCTGTTTCTCTAACTCTCCCTCAAAACACTCATTCCATTAAGAGTAATTCAATTAGTCCCTCGAATATTCAGAGGGAAATCTATGGCCCTTGCTGTGAAGTGTATTTACTGTATTTCAGCCTACAACGTGAGCTTTGAGTTTGGTATTAAAGTCGGGCTAATCAGCCTAATGCTTTATTGTGGCTTTTAGAATGTCTTATTATTGGCTCTGCACGGATACCGAGCCAAAACAGCCATCACTTTATTGGCTGTTCATATCCATTCTAGTCTGTCGCTCCTTGGTTGGGTGCTCTAACGCTGTTTATTTGGCACAGGGGAAAATCTTTTTTTCTTTCTGGATTACAGGATGATTTCATATAAACAACACACATCTTAGTTGAAGGAAAGGTCATGTAGCAATTTTGTTTTTGAGTCCAGGAGTAAAAATATCAGAAGCATCTAACGGGGTGTTTAAGTCATACTAGAGAGAGACATTTATCTTACTTTGTTCCTTTATAGTTCCTGTTTTTATCTGTACAACCTTTTATGATGAGTTCTGATGTATAAACACTGTATTTATGTTTTAATGATTATACTGTGGACAGGCTTTCATTGTATAAAAACTGAAAGTTGCTAAAATTGTTGCAGTCACACAGTGAAACTTTACTAACAGCAGAACTGACATTTTCTGATAGCCTATTGATAACTGTGGCCCAGCCGATTACAGTTAGTGCTGGGGTCGTCACCGACGACGACATCGAACTCAAAAGGTGAAGGGTCAACATTAGAATAGTTCAAAATACACGAACACAACATGTGATCAAAAAGGCAGAAAAGGTTCATTAGCAACAAGCTGGAAGCTTGACAGTCATCACTTCTTTGTAGTTTTGATAACCTGCATTTACCAGATCATACAACCTTATTTAAGGTCACATGGACTGGGTCACCTGAAGGAACCCAGCACACTCCCAAACCCTGCTGGACTGCTTGGAAGCAAAACAGACGTCCAATGCAGGCGCAGTGACAGGATACCAAGTTCAAAAGGAAATAAGTACATAAATAACTGAGTGGTGAAAGTATCATTTCTCTGGATTATTCCAATGAAAACTGAGCCAGACAGTGAGCTTTTAGAAGGGCCAAAGTAGAAGCTGTTATTAACAGAACTGACAGCATGCTGATTCACTGTTATGTGACAACAGTCATGTTAGTTTATATCTATAAATAATAATAAAAATAACTACGTTGTGTATGGCTGTTTAATCTAAGTTGTATACTAACAAGCAGTGCTATAAATATAATTCTGAGGCTGGAGAACGATTTATGTTCCACTCCAGCCTTGGACTATCTCTTATCTGGTCTCTAGCAGGGGTGTTTGTCTTGTTATAGATCTACTCCACCCATATTCATTCCCACTTCAAACTAACCACCTCACAATCACCATCCTCCTTCTCTGCAACCCTTTATTCATCCTCCTCCTCATCAGTCTGCATCCACCCACCAACTCTTCAGAGCTGCCAGCGTCCACCTCGCTCCGTGCCTCGTTTCTGTGCTGCTGGAGGACTCCTTCAACACTGATGTTAAAGGTGTCTTATTAAATCTCAAGTGGGCTTTTGTTATTGCTGCTCTGCTCCCTGTCTCATGCTTCAGGAATGGAGAAATTGATGTAAGAAGTAGTAAAATATGTATGAAGCACATGCTGAAAAAATAATATCCTCAGCACTGTTTTAGGCTTCACATTGATCGAATTAAGCCTACCTCTTGAACAGAACATCGCTCACTCGTAGTTGTGCTTGATTATTTTGATGAAAATGCTCTAACGTAACTCCAACCCAAGTGGAAAATGTTAGACTCTGTGCCTGTAACGGAAACTTGTAATAGTGACAAAAAATATTATTTTCTGTAAAAGTGAAGACGTCTGGTGTCTCTGTCTTCTCATTTGTTTACAGTGATCAATAGCTGATGTGTTTTTCCTTCTGATAATAAATCTTTTACCCTCCTGGGACATGACAGACCATTCATAATACTGCACAATGTCAAGACTGCTGTTGCTGCGGTGGGGGAGGGCAAAAACCTTTTCAAATATAGAATAGCACCAAGTTTGTTGCTTATTTCCTAATTTCCTAATATTTAGATAAAGTTTGTGATAAAGTGTTGCCAAGGTTACTATCGCCTGACAGCAAGAAGGTCCTGGGTTAGGGGTTAGCCTAGCCTGAGGACATTCCAGGAGTTTGCAGATTCTCCTGTTGGGGCCCTGGGTTTTGAATTTTGCATTTATTTTTAGTTCAATTGTATTCATGGTGTTTTGAGTTGTTGTTGAATTATTGTGGGTCGGTTACTTTCCGGTTGTCTCAGTTCTTAAGTTTCATTTGACCCTGCAGTGTTCCCCATATCCTTCCAGCTCTGAGTGCCTTGCATTTAGTTTTGCTTCCTTTATCTTGTTATCTTTTAAATGTTTGCATCTGTTTGTTTACCCACCTGTTCCACATTCCCTCAATTAGCCGTTGTTTATTTATAGCCTCGGTTCTCTCCTTCCTCTTTGTCGCAACATTTGTTCGTTATCGTTCCTCGTGTTTTCCACTCTGGTGAGTGTGTAGCCCCACTTCTTGCCCTCTTCTTAACAGCTGTACTATTTTCTAACTCGTATGTTTGGTTATAGGACTGGCAGTTTTGATCAACAGGTGTTCCTCAAAGGCAGACGTTGCATTTTCTAATTGCCTAAGATTACCATTAGGATCATAATTAGAGTTGGGGTCTGAACTGCTGTAGTTGTTGAGTTTTATAAAGCATTCAGAATTTAAAATGCCTCTCAGAATTGTTTTAAGACTTACTGGAAAAGAAAAAACAGATGAAATGGTGGAGCCAATAACATATGTTTGCTAATTTGAGCCACTTTCTCCTGTCAGTAAAACATTTTAAAATGAATAATCTGCCAGCTTTGTGGTACAGAGTGCCAAATAAGTATATACTTCAGTGATTAGCAGTGTGTGCACCCATGCACTTTATGGATCCAGCTTTTCTTTCAATGTAGCTGCCATCACCAGTGTGTGAATGTGTGTGTGAATGGGTGGGTGACTGGATATGTAAAGCGCTTTGGGGTCCTTAGGGACTAGTAAAGCGCTATACAAATACAGGCCATTTCTAACATTAGCTGACTCCATTTGTTCTGACATGTTCACTTCTGCCTCCAAAAGTAAGGATGCCAATGGTTATCATGCTAAATCGGTAACATGTATGCCATGCCATATCTTATACCACACCACACTTCAAGACATATTCATATTAGTCTTAGAAGCTTACATGAAAAGCTTACAGTGGAACATTGCCATCCCTCCAAATGATGAGCTTGTATTTCATCCGCACGCACAAGAAGAATTGGGTATTAGTGGTTGATCATAACAGTGCACCTAGACAGGAGTGTTTAAGCAAAACCTCTTAAAATATCTGTGGAAGATAGAAAAACCACAGGAGTGTGCACTTACTGCAGAAAATGGAAGTGCAATTATAAACCAAAGGTCACCAATAAGTGAAAAGACATTAAGATGTAATAGAAAACAGGCCTTTTTCAGGGAATATGCAAGAATTGAACTTACAGTCTTCCTGCAGCAATGGAAGTTAAAGGCAGTAACTACACTAACTGCAACTATGGTCCACTACTAGGAAACACTGTACTGTGGGATGTAGCAGTCTATAGGGATATCAAAACGTTAACAAAAAGGGAGCAAATGACTGGAGAAGGTTATGGTAGATAGCCACACAGTCTTCAGGCTTAAATTGTATTCCAAGATGAACTGAACAGAAGGGTGAAAACAAAGCATCCAACAAGTGCAACACATTTGTGGCAGCGTCTGCAACAGTGTTGTAAAGAACTTTCCAAACAGTGATTCATTTCCATTGTAGACCGAATGCCACATGTTGTTTGGCTGCTAAATGAATCAAAACTTTAGATTCAATTTAGGACGTAAGGCTCCACGGTTCCTTAAAAGCATATTTCTTTTCGTAGGTTTTTCTGACGTATACTGAGACAAAACGCTGCGTCAGTTGAACCTACAGTATATTTATGATCCAACCCACTCATGTTTGCACCACTCTAAGTCTGAAACTGAACACAAGAGATAAATAGTGGATCCGGATGTAGTCGAGCCAACAAGACTCACAGTAGACAGCGGGTTTCAAGCAATGCTCATCGAGTCTCAGCTTTTTTTTAGCTACATCAGTCAACTGCAGAGAAATACATGGTAAAGCTCCAACTGCAGAAGCCTGCAATTAGATCAGCTATCAGAGCATAACCTCTGCACGGAAAGAGGAGCGCTTTAAAACAGGCTCACTTTGCAGTCCAGTTAGTTTTTAGTCACGTACACAATTATAATATGAGTTTTTATATGCTACATATACATATCATTTTCTTCACACTCATAAGCAACAAGTCCTGGCTCTAAACTGTTATATCCTCCATCCTCTGCTCATCCATCATGAAGTCCACAGGTGTGGGACCACTTTTAAATTTAATTTTCATTCACTCTTTGGGTAAGTTTAGGCAATAAAATTACTCGCTAAGCTTTATGAAAGGAATGATGATTTTTTTTTTCAAATGAAATCCTTTTACAAACATTGGGATGGTTGTCAAGTAAAGCAAAGTTAGCTTATTAGTTAAACTGCTGGTTACATATTACTACAGATGTTCGTAATTGAATAAGAAGAGGTAATTTGGAAAATGATTTATTGGGATGCAGAATTCAGCTGATAAGCTGTTAGGAGGTAAAACTTTAAAGAACCATCATAGCACAGTGGAGTCTAATTCCTATCCCAGCAGTGAGAGGAATAAGGACAGGACCCCCCGAGTCTAGGTGCTGATGTTGGTGATGATGATGAAGGTGGAGGCTTGAATGGGACTCCAGTGACCAGGATGAGGCAGAGATGGGGAGGAGAATTAGAGTCTGAAAGGCAGAATGAGAAGAGAGCGCTCACATTAAAGCACACTGAGCAGAGGCTGATTGGCTCACAGAACACAGGCAAGAAAATGATTGGACTTGAGTAATGATGTCAGTATTGAGTTTGACAGCGTGGAAAAGAGGAAGTGATGTAAAGAACAGACTAGAAGACTAAACACACAGCAAAGCAGGCAGATGAGTGATTGCAGAGCTTCTTATTGAACATACAAATTTGTTTCTTTTATGTAACAATTTGTACAGCTTCATTAATGACTCAATGTGGCGTGCCAACCTCAATGCGGCTTCTGGCTCATCTGAAAAACAACTATGAAAAAGCCATTTTGGGTTATGTAATGTAATGGATCGCCTACATAACTGGAAATAAAATGAATAACATCTACTTGCTTCAAACACCACACAGGGGAAACTGTGTCAGATATCAGAGCAACAGCATCTTTGGCTCTTTGAGTCCAGATGGAACAGCAACAATCTTTTCCATTACAGAACTGGTCCATAGACCTCTGCTGAGGTTTATGTGAGCGTCATGTCTTTCTCTTATAAACTGTCTGATATAACCATGAATAACCAGAAGGGTGTGCTCAAGCACTAATCATTAGCACCATTGATTATCAGCTAACCTTTTAACATCCACTAGGGAACCAGACATGTGTTTAGGGTTAGTAAGGTTAGGGCTGGGTTTGCTAAATATGCATTTTCAGAAACTACAAAATGCGTTTCAAAAGTATCAAAAGTAGATCCATATATATAGGAGTATATATATATATATATACTCTTGAGGTTATTATGTATCACCCAACTCTAACCCTAACTCTGTGGGTCACTGGCTACCAGATGTTTATTTTTATTCTTGTTTTTAATCATCCAAATGGAGAAGCTGTATTAAAAACATTATAATGCCAACATTTTTTGAGAAATGTCACATCATATAGTTTCTGAAAAATTGCCTTGACGTTAGATTAGGTGACTGCCTCCCTGGCAAGAGGCAGTCGTTCTTCTTTTCTGAATGATTGAAACGGCAGTGGTGCACTACATGCCAAATAAGAGAGATATGATCATAACTGCGGTTCTTTCATCATTATTCCATTATGCAACTGTTACATACTGTTTTATTAGGCTTGCATATCTTATAATCATGAATTATTATCTCACATTTCTGTTATATCCATGAAATGCACCAATATTTCATGATGACATTACACAATGATGCCTTCTTTAGGTTTTCATGGGCTCTCTGCCCCACTGCCGTCATGTTGCACACCCTAAGTGCAGTGATCGAATTACAGCGTAATGACTCCGTTTTCCCACAGGGATCAATAAAGTTGCACCTTGCCTTGTATGATCTAATTGCTGCGGTTGTTACCTGGCTTGTTTCTCATATATAAACACACTCGTTAAATGGGCTTTGATGCTGCCTGTTTGAACAAGGTGGAGTGACATGTTTGTCTCTGGTCCCGTCCCCCTCCCCAACAGGTTCACGTGGGCACCTCACACCAAGAGCAGAGGGTGGTGGGATACGTCACATGTACGCATCTCCACGCCATAGAAGGTAGGGTTATATGTTCTACAACTCTCTCCTTCTGTCTTTTGTCATTTCTGTCTCTGCACATGCACACATGAGTGTATTAGTAAGGATCCCAAGATGCCTTTTTTTGAAGGGTTGTTTCGTAAGCAGGATGGAAAACATGTCAGGTCCCAATGTGATTGTCTTTCTCTAGAAGACCTGCAAAGACAGTTTTGTGTGTGCGTGTGTGTGTGTGTGTGTGTGTGTGCGTGTGTGTGTGTGTGTGTGTGTGTGCGTGTGTGTGTGTGTGCGTGTGCGTGTGTGTGTGTGTGCGTGTGTGTGTGTGTGCACGCTTCTCTGTCCAGATACTTAGATAAATGAGCACATCACAACCCGAGCATGCCTCCTCCTGCTGTTCCCATGGTGACTGCCTCAAGCTGTTTAAGGCGTCACAGCCCTATTTAAAGCCCCTGGTCGATGTCACCCTCATTTTTTACCAAAGACATACCCTCCCCACCTCTTTTCGCCTGCTATTCTGGGCTTCTCCTACGCTTCTCTCAGACCTAAATATAGCAGTGGCAGGGCTGTTTCTAAAGATACATCAAACACAGAGCCTTTGGAGGTTAAGGGGGCTGGGCTGGTGGGGTAAGTCAGGGAGAACAGAGAGGAAGAAACAGGGGAGGATTGCAGAGACCTGATTCTCTGAGAACTATATGAGAAATCTTTCCAGGCTGAGTGCTCAATTCATGATGCAGCGGGACTGTCAGCATATAGATATACAGTATATACTGAACTCAGTAATGCAGTGGCTACCTCATCTCTTGGCTTTCTTCCATTTCAGTGCAGTTCAGTTCAATGTGCTCTTATTTTTGTTCCTCTTTGACTTGTTGCCAGCGTGGTGAGGATGGAGGTCCTAGGCCAAAAGCCAATGGACACGTTACCAATCTGTTACAGAGAGAACAAACACGGTTACCTCAACATGCATGTGCTTGGACTATGAGATGAAACCAGAATACCCAAAGTACTAAGTAACCCAAACCTTCTTGCTGTGAGGGACATATATATAATCACTTTATGAACTTTATGAACTAAAGTGACGACCACAAAAGGCACCAGTTTTCTATTGCTGTTGCTACTTCACTCACACCCAGAAAAAATAAGATTTAATGTTTTATAGAGCCTCATTTAGGCTGTTGTTGAAAGAAAAATTGCAGCCAGCAGCCAAACTGTTGAGACCTCAATTCACTGATTTGTTGTCTGCTCTAATATTGCTGCATCACAGCCGGTGTCACAAGCGGTCGAGATGCATATACATGTACTCAATTTTTATTTGGACATCTCTGTCCTGTTTTAGTCCTGTGTTTCCATTTCAAGGATAAAAGTAATTTGATCTCAGCATTAATATTTTTGGTAAAACACTGATTGCACTGGACAAAGAATATATCTTTGCACAGTGCACAGCACCATAGAGCATATGGATTGTGTAAAACTGATAATAATGATATCTTTTTCATTTACCCCTAACATTTATATTTTTAACCTTTAAACAAAAATATCTATTTCAACCATATTTCTGTAAAGAATCAATAAAAATGTATGAAAGGAATAGCTGGAACTGAGGTGGCTATAGAGACCTGGACCACCTGCCTAAAATAAAACCCCTTTGAGAGGCTCAAATATAGTTGTGTTGTTAGTTTCCCAACTCAGAACAAAACTAATCTCTTTGCAAATTAACAGAGATTCAATTACTGTGAACTATCCTGAGGTACAGCTCAGTTGAAGTTCCAAATTCCCCGCTGGTATTTAACATCATTACTTCCTGCTTGTAAACTTCACAAAGACCACAGTTTAAAGCTCTGACAGTGCCTGGAAACTAAGGAGGTGGTGCATCCCGCATAAATGGCTGCATTACTCACCTGGGTGAAACATCTCTATATGCACCAGGTCTGCACTGACCCATCTTGTTATGAGAGGGATAAGTTTGGTTTGGTTTTAGACACATGCTAAATAAGCACATTTCTTAACATTAGCCAAACTCAAACATTACTCTTTTTGAGTCGCCTGGTGGATTTTAAAAGGTTAAACTTTGTCTACACATCAAAGGATTTGTTTGTTGCATCACCTTAAACCTGATGATTGTTTGCTAGTGGACATCCACTAGTTCCTGCTAATTTCTCTGTGTATGTATTCAGAGTGAGACTGTTTACCTGAGTGTTCCTTTTTTTCTGACTAAAGCATACAAATCATTATATTATTTTGATCTGAAGAAACATTTCGTTTTCATGCACATACACAGGCAAACTCTCCCCCACGTCCCCCCTCCCACATCCATCCATCTCTAAAAGATGCAGTCACACAAAAAGAAAAGAAATAGCATTTCACATGTACTTGAGCTGAGAGTAATCAAAGCCAAAGCCACCTACTCACCCACCAATATCTTGACACCTCTTTGTTTCTCGCACTCTCCACTATTCAGCTGATATTTCTATCGCATGCTTTCACCCACCGCCTCCTTCTATTCACCTCCTCCCTCCGATCCATAACTAACGCCAATTTATCAGATGTACTGGCAGCAGCGGACAGACACAAATGCTGCCAAAGCAAAACAGCACCAGAAGTTACTTAAAGGGTTAGGCTGCCTTTTTTTAAGCAGGATTGTAATAATTGCTCCGTAGTTACAGTATTAGACAGTGGGTGACAGATGGCAAAAGCAAGACCTTCTCACAGAGCACAGATCAAGTCAGAAACAACATGAAATGGAAGAGCTGGGGTGGCGGTGGGTTACAGAGCGGCTTGCAGAGGCAGAAGAAACTGCAGGCAGGCTGAAGCAATGTAAATAGTGCAAGGCAATCACCAGAGGGGCCAGCCCCCAAATTAACTTATAGGTTTAAGATAACGTTTTACAACTTCATTAGCTTACCAATTTGTAGCTCATTCTTTGGTGTCATACTACGTTGTAATCTACGCAATGCAAATGTTCACATTCAGGTTCTAACCCACAGTACTAATGCTGAATTAATCTGTGAGATTATGCTGTGATTACACCCATTTCTGTATATTTTACTGATTTTCAGTAATAATCTGCTACTCATTTCACTGCATTATCTCAGGTGATGCATCAGTACGGTGTGAGCAGCTGGACCGGTTGCTTCAGTGGGGGGCTGAGTTTCGCCAGTCATCATCCATACCACTGGAAGGAGAGAAGGTGCTGGAAGACCTGGTGGCCTTCGACGTCATCCTGGGAGACCTCAACTTTGACAACTGCTCTTCAGGTATGTCTAAATTGATAGTGCCAGGATCAACACAGGGGTAGTTGGGATGTTCTCCACCCACCTCAAAATTTGATTGCATGCTGAACTAGAGAAAAGCTGTACAGTGGGGTTGAATTTTGGATATGCACTGATGTAGATCTTGAAATAGGTCATTTCTCAAAAATGTCAACGTGTTCTCTAACTTGCTGTTAACATCGAGTCTCCCATTTAGCACTTGGAAAATTCTGAAAATCATTCACTTTGTGTTTTAAAATGCATTTGATCTTATGATTCAGTTATAAACAATCTGAGGTTCGACTAATTACCCAAAACTTCAGCTTTAGTCCTTTGCTTTGTAATAATAGTGTGTAAAGAACAAAGCTGCAATTTTTAATTCCAAAAGAAAACCATTGTTTAACTGACTAATGTACTAACTCGATAGGCTCCTGCTGTCAAATAGACAATCAACATTTTAATAAGTTAAAAGACAGTTGATTGTTCTTATTAGTCATATTGTTAAATTCTTCTTTGAAACCTTTCTGTAATGAGGCATTGAATGTGACCACGATGCTTGTTATAATTAATCAAAACAGCCTTGAAACAGTGAACCTCTATGACAGTGTGTCAGTAAAGCTCATGGCTCAGCTCACAGATCTTTGTACTTCACACTGCAATTGTACATGCAAAAATAAAATGTGAATTAAGCTCTGAATGCTTCTAAGTAAGACTGAATAGCAGCTCAGTACTGTACCTGAAGGCCTCCTGTATACCCACAGCTTTAGCCAGAGCTCTGCACTGGTGTTATTTATATAACCACCATCAACAGCACCAACATAAAAGACAGAAAGAAGCATTGCTGTCTCTTTATCCCTTAAATCCCAGTGCGAAAAAGTGTTTGTGTTGTAAAGCAGACTTAGCAATAAAAAGCAACGCAGTGGATTAAAAAGAAGGATAGAGTGGGAGAAAAGGTATGAAAAATAAAAGATTTTTAGTAGCTAATTAATAACTATATAAGACTAACTATTCACCACATTTAATTTTTGCATTAAATGAGATAAATGCAAGACGACAATAATAAAAAGCATTCATACAAAAGAGCTATCTCACAAACACAAGCATGATGTAGCTTGCCATTGCCAGTGTGTGAATATGTGTGTGAATGGGTGAATGACTGAATTACTGAATGTAGTGTAAAGCGCTTTGGGGTCCTTAGGGACTGAGTAAAAGCGCTATACAAATGCAGGCCATTTACCATTTACCATGATAACTAAACCAGCTGCAGTTGGTATCAAAAATAGAAAGCACTAAAGGTCAAGTCCTTGGCAACGGTGGGGAGGAAGAACTCCCTTTTTAACTGAAAGAGTCCACACAAGCAGGCTCAGGGAGGGGAAAAGGTCTGTAAAGAGAATGAAGAGGGAAAAAGAAAAGTGTAGAGCTGTGGAGCTTAAAAGGGGACTTAAGTGAAATGAAATGAATGAATAAATAATAATGAAACTGATTTATTTTATTATACTTAACTGGTGTTTTGCCCTGCACAGCATGCTAGCAGCTTAGCAACTATGACCTCCTAAAGAAGAATCAGTAATGTGTGACTTTTCTGCCGTGTTTGGAGTAAAACTGACTTTCCTGACTGTGTGTATAACCTTCCACTGTGTATGTGTGCACACTTGTATTTTTCCAGAGGACAAGCTGGAGCAGCAGCACGCACTTTTTACTCAATACAAGGACCCATGTCGCCTGGGGCCAGGGGAGGACAAACCATGGGCTCTGGGTAACAACACACAACCCAACACATGCCCACGCACATCTTCCTCTACGGTCGCTCCATACACACTGTAGTAATATGTACACCACCAGCTTTGGTTACAGCCTGACTGTAAAATGCAGGTGTTGCTGCGTGCACCGAGGATCCATGCGGTGCCTGCAGAGTGCAGCAGGCATTAATCTGGCTCAGGCTGGCTAAGTCAGAATGCACCCAGTACAGCAGGCTGATACATGGGCATTAGTGACGCAGAAGACTGGAGGGTTTTGGTCTGGATATGGAGCGTTTTTTTAGGCCAGCGGTATTTCAGGGACAGTGTGGGCAGGACCGAGTGAAAGGGCTTGTTTAGAGAAGGGCTTATTTATTTGGACAGGCATATTTTCCATTGCAAGCCGGGAAAACAGATTGGCACTGCCTGTTTCGCTGTTATTAGACATAGGGAGGTTGGAGGGGAAAGAAAAAACTGATCAATGAATCAGTGAAAGAAAGGGAAGGAAGATTATCCCATTTCATAAAGCTTATCCAAAGAAGATTAGACCTGAATGGATACAATAGTGAGCCAAAAATCACAGCTAGAGAGCTGAAGCTGCCAGATATTGTCAGATGTTGTACTGACAGAGTGTGCAGTAATTTCCTGACTCTTCTGGTGGCAAACGGCGGGATTTCATACTTCTTTTAAATCTTGTGGAAAAGAAGGAAAAGCATGAGACCAACTTGGCATAAAAAGCCGTGGCAATATGTTCACATGACTGAAGTTTCAGCAAAAAAAGAAAAATCTCCCCCACTCATAAATGTCACGTCTCTTTTCATGATGCGTTTTAGTTCATGTTAGAGGGCAGATTAAACAACCGCCAAAGCCAGCAAGTACACTCACTGTGGTCTTCGATGTATTTTTGGAGCTGTGGCCAGAGCTGGTGTGAAAGAATATTTATTTTGTTCCCTTCACAGCTTGTTGGTGTTTTCAGGATTTATGAGACCAGAAAACTGTGGTCATGTTAACCACTCAAAACAGGGAAGCTGGTGCATTTCTGTACTTTCCCAAGCGAGCTGAAGCAACACGTTCTCACTCCCAACCCAACACGTGCTCCTGCTCAGGAACTCCTTCCTTTTATATTTTAACACATTAGTGTGTTTTTCCATTTCAGGGGTGCCATTTAGTGTTGATTTACAAGAGGAGGAGTAACAAAATCCTACATTTGACAGGTGTCTGGAAACTAATTTAAGGTTAGGGTTAAGGTTTGTTGGTGTTTTAGCCACATGCATGGAATTTGGCCCTGTAGTATTTAGAAGCATTTCCATTTGGATGTGCCAAATGGGCAAAAATACCATGACATCTAAGTCTATCTGGGTCACCAGGTGGGGGTGAGCCTAACGCAGAAGACAAAAGCAGATTCATTTAACTCGTGTTTTTGACCTTACCATTGGTGTTGCCATACGGTTAGCTTAAATGCAGACTTTCATTATGTCAAACACCCAGTAGAAAGACAGACTTCTCCTTTCCTTGTTTCCTTAACCTTTATCTTACTACGCAGTGAAAGTCTTAAGATTTAGAGTTGTTCAGTTATCAGTTCTGCTTGCCTCTAATGTCACAACTCACTAATACACTGATTTGTTTTGAACTTTCAGCGACTTTTTAATGCCTCAGGTAAACAATCTCATGCTGTTTTGTTAAAATCTGCTATGAGCTGTATTAAAGTAACCAAAGTGAAGCGAAGGCTGTAGTCTAACTCTGTTTGCATTGGCTATGTGCTCATTTTGATGTTGACTGTATTGCCAAACCACTGTCTAGTATAGTCTCGTGAATTTATTTGACTTGAATGATGATAATAAAAGCAAGAGTTAAAGCGGATCATCTCTGTAGCAGGAAAAGAAAATGTAAGTTGACAGAAGGGTTAGCAAGATTATGTTTCATTTTACTGTTGAGACTGCCTGCACCCTCCCGTTTTTAACTCCAGCCTTGGCAGTGAAATTATTTTTTAGTCCATGTTTACACAGCCCGGAGTAGCCTTAGTACATACGATATGTTTTCTTGTCTATCTCGAGGATCCACATCAACAGCCTCGTTGTGTAAGTGTTGTCAGATATACATATATAGTACCACAATCCTCTCTTTCTGACTTCTCCTTCATGTCTTTCCTTGAGCTGTCTGAGTTAAGTTGATTAGCAAAAGATGTGGAAGTTTTGTTTGACTTGGCCAGGTTTGGTTGCATTAGCTTTGGCATTTCTTATGGGGAGTTGGAGCTCCTGGACAAATTCTGCACCAGTACAGGGCGAACAACCCGACTCCACACAGTGGCCGTGCTCAGCATCCTTGGTTACCATGGTGTCCCATGGTACTGATGACATCAACAGCACTTTTTTTCTTGAAGTCTCTCTGTGGTTATTTCTGACCTTGAGGGACTCCCACCGACTCTGTCGAGCTGCTAACAGCGTACCCAGTGGGCGACACCTACAGGTTCTGACCGAGTGAGAATGGGTTGGCTAAAAACGGCAGCAGTGTAGCGGAGTATGCCCACCGGACACCCCGCCATCTTTATTTTCACTGATCTAAAACCTGCTCTTAGAATTGTGAAAAACACTGTCCGCGCATCAGACGCCTACTCTTCATAAGAGCTCCCAACACTCATGAATTGACTGGAGTAACTTCAGAGTGCTGCGTTCGTCATGCGGAGCATTTTAAACGCATTATCCAGCCCACGGCCTTGAGTCCTCATTCTCAAAAGCATCTCTGAGTGCTTCTCTCTCTCTTGCTGTTTTATTCCACTGGTTTATGACAGTAGATTGTAGTCTGAGGATTATAAAGGCGGAGAGGGTTTCTGACCCTTTAGAATAGCTATACTGGAAGCTAGATGTTATTTGACATAGTGAGGGGGAGGACTGTGCAGTGTAAACTACATCAATAAAGCGTGAGCAGAAATGGTTTCTGCAGTATGTCACTGCAAATGAAATACACAGAGTGGAGATGAATCATTGGTGCAGTTGTATATGAATATTTTTCACGAGCCAGATTTTAATCAGATACTGGTGTTTTGCTGTTTTCATCTTTATTTAAGCTAATTGAAATAATTCGATTCATGCTCACAAGTTTCAGTCTACAAAGGGCAAAACAATGAAAAACAGAGATTTACCAAATAGCAAGAAGTCTGGTTGTTTATTTTCAGCTGCACCAATGTCCTCCCAGTGCCCAGAGACACGCCTGTCAGGTGGATGAACATCAATTCATTGTTCACAAAGGTAGATAAACCTTTAAGAGGTCAGTAAGACTAGAAAAGCACAAGAGAAGCACAAGCAGAAGTACATTAATCCACTAACAAATCATGAGCGATGAGCCTCACCTGAATTTTATGCCATTAGAGTGTTTTGAAAATTGTTCAGTCATTGTAATCGGTACACATCCCTAACTATATATCATATATATACTAATATATATATATACTATATATACTATAATATATTTTGTTCTTGGGTTAGGGTCATCACCGATGGTTTTAATGACTTGGTGAACAAAAATAAATTTATATAAAATCTATTAATGGACACTCCTGTAGCTCGTACATTTTTGGTCCTGTGTATTAAAGTACAAAATTGTCATTAAAAGTTTAAGACTGGGACAAACCACAGTGCCCTCCACCAAAGATATGATTATAAAAGGAGACTCTTCTTCTTCTAAAGCTACAATAGGATATTATTTTATGAACGTGAAATTGGCGCCAGCTGATGATGTATAGAGAAATGATAACTTTTGTTCAGTGAATGGTAAATGGACTGGTTCTTAGATAGCACATTTCCTCTTTACTTAAACACTCAAAGCATTTTCTTCAGCTTTATTCACACCCAGTCATACCAGTACTTTTTTCTAAACCTGGATCTTTTCTATCTAGAAGAGCAACTTGGGGTTCAGTATCTTGTCCAAGGATATTTCGGCACGCACACTGTAGCAGTCAGGGGTCAAACCACCAAATTGCCTATCAGGTACCTTCTGAGCTGGTTCCCATTATCTGATAACATTTGAAATTGGTAAATTAGATGAACAAAGGCTGCAGCTCAGGAGCAAGAGCAGACTGTCTAGTCATTTTAAGATTGGTGCTTTAACTCATCCATCAGAGTATGAGTGTGTGGTTGTTAGGTTAAACCTGCTTAGTCATAGAAAAATGTAGTAAGAAAGCACTTTGAGTTCTCAGAGTAGAAAAAAGTATTTAAGTACCACTCCAAACGCTGAGAGATGGACAACTTTTTCTAGTCTAATGATTTGAGACAAACATCTAAATTCATTGTGTCATTTTAACCTTCCATTAAGAGCTTTTGTTGCCCTCCAACTTGGACTCTGCAAACCCTGCAGAGTCATATGAGCATTGTGCACTTTATAAAAGCATCATGCACACTGATAATCTCCTGCTGACACATTTCATGAAAGAGACGCTTCATGAATTCAGAGAAGGGAAAAAAAGCTCAGCCAGCAAGTAAAAGGTAATCCTATTTTTCCTCTTTTTTTTCTTCTAAACCTGACCTCCATCAGTGTATGTACCTGTGGGTCATGCTAACTTGTATCACTCCATACCTTCATACATTCAGTATCAGGGTAGAAAGTGCAAGCTCTGCGCTGCCTTCCAAAAAAATATTTTTGCATAAATCATTTTTCATTCTCGCCTAAAGTAAACATGGAAATGAACCACCTGAACCTTTTCTCACTCCCTGCTCACATAATGATGCTTAATCAGGACATGTAGGTGTTCTATTACAATGCACTGGGCACTCTTTTACTGACAGTTTTCACCAGGTTAGTCTGATAGGATTTAACACCTGACCTGGACCATAAGCACAAGCAGAAGCACTCTGCTGATGTGTTAGTCAAGGACTTTATCATGGAAACCAAGAACAGTGGAGATATTAGATGTTTGCCTTTTAAAATGTTATAATCTTGTGGAAGTTTGTATTTTATTTTTCCCTAAATCTAAGTATCTAAGTAGCCTCCGTGTCTAAGCCACATTATTCAATGCCTCAAACTAACCAAAAAGACAGAAAGGCCTCACAGTCAAAAATAAGCAGCATTCAATCTCTTGGCGGTCATATGATGACTTTTGTTCTAAGTGGTGTGTGTGTGTGTGTGTGTGTGTGTGTGTGTGTGTGTGTGTGTGTGTGTGTGTGTGTGTGTGTGTGTGTGGGTGTGTGTGGGTGTGTGTGTGTGTCTAAAAATCAAACATGAAAATGTTTGTAATTCTGGCTGTGAGAATTACCTTTTTTCTCTATTAGGCACCTCCATCAAGGGATGCTTACACAGCATTTTCATCCACACGAGCTATATTCTTTAAAAACTCTGCAGCTAAACTGGACGACTGGACAGACTGCTCAGCTGTCCCATAGTCAAATTGTAAACGGTTACAAGAGAAGTCATTTTCTGCATCCTATTTGCTAATGTAAACACATCAGTGTGAATGAATGGATGTGCTAAGTAGTCCATTATAAAAACATGTGATGATGCTAGCTAAAAGACTGAGCCATGGACTGATACTACAAGGCTGAGGGAGAACGAGGGGGAGGGAAGGAGAGAAATGCAGGCTGAAATTACTTGTGCACGTCTCCACTTTAATGCATTGTAATGTGTCTTTAAACAGGTACTCTGCTGGATCCCAGTGGCCTTTATGATGAAGATGTCAGTTCACCGGAAAGTTTACAAAAGTGAGTCTCATCCCCTGAAAAATCAAATTACCTCTCCTTATATTCGCATGACGATCATAAATCACAGCGGTCTAACTTCTGCTCCCAAATCTTACGAGTGTACCCATAATATATGTGTACCAAAACATATCTGAGATTTAAAGCTCTGAAATTACCATTGACCCAGTGCTCATGTTTGCAATTTGCTGTAATTACTATAATTTCTTCGGAAATTTTCAATGAAGCATCGTCATGACATCACCAGGCAGGCCACGAAGTCAAGATAAGCCCTAATCTCAGCAAATTTAGATGATGGGAGTGCAAACCCACACTTGACCGTTGCTCAGCTGATACACTGCAAACCATCTCCACCCCAACTGCTCGTTATCATTCAGTGTCTGACATATTTATCTTCAGTGCCTGCTCTGGAGTCTTGTTAATACTCTCTTCACTTTCCACGTATGCACACAGAAGTCTATAGAGGTTGGAGAACAGAGCCAATATCCCAAAATATAAATGACTGTAGACTGAAATAATAATCTTTTTGGTTATAGTGGTCCTGACAGAATTCCAATTAACTATATGCATTTGGATACAACACAGCATCTAAACTTCAGTATGTTGTGTGTTGTTTTCAGACTTATGGAGAACGAAGAGGGAAGGAAGGAGTACCTGGTGTTTCCTCCCAGTAAGAGCCAGTGTCCCGCCAGCAGTCAGAAGGGAAGGAAAATCCCGCTGAAGGGCAATGGACGCCGTATTGACTACATCCTTTACAGCGACGAGGGCCTCCAACAGGACTGGAAACTGGTACGGTTTTGTTGTCTTGCTGGATGTTGCTCTCAAGACTCAGTCTCATATTTTTATTGTTAATTTGTGTAAAAAATTTCCAATCACTCTGTTAAATGTGCCACTCACGGCAAAACAGCCCAGTATGTTACATGTACTGTGCTCGGCTGTCTTCTCTTTACTCCTCACAACAAACCTTTTACCGACCATAAAACCATAAAACTTTGATCCAGAAGCCACATTCTTGTCCATGATAACAGCTACAAACGTCAGGTTGAAGATGTTGGACCTGGTTTCCTGGTTGTTTCTGACCATCTGAACGTCACCTCAGCTAACTGTGACACTTTGAGACTTTTTTTAGACCTTAGAAAGCTGGCAACAACTCTTAATCACCTGTCCTTTTATTTGTGTTTGAACTAATTAGCTTGCAATATGCTTAGTAATTTACAAAGCCTCAAAGTATTTCTTTATTTTTAATCTTAAAGATATATGCTGTTTACTCAGTCAGCCTCAGAAAAACAACAGTTCATAGAATTAAGTCCAATATTATACTAAGAAGTGTATTCCCATGATGAGTGTAAACTTTTGACCGGACATCTAAGTGCTTTTAAGAGGTCCTCTAATTCGCTCCATTGACCATAATCAGTTTAAATTTTAATTACGTTGTTTGAATGCAGTCATAGAGTAGATGGCTATATTGAAAGCATTATTTAAATGAGGTCGTGCTAGCGGTCAAGTCATAATTGAAACGTTATTAAAAACATGCCATTTTTATTGTATTCTGAAGGGATTACTTCAACCACAAATTCACAGTAATAACAACATATTACAAGCAGATAAATATATGATTTTCATTTTCTGCCTTTCATTTGTTTTATGAGTCTTTATGGAAGTCCAGACTTCCATAACTCCAGACTAGAGATGGCAAATCATTGTTCAGCGATGGTGTCAACGCAAAGTGTTGTCAATTAGTGAGTTTCTGAAATGGGCAGTCTTAATCAACTTAATCAACAACTGCCCATTTATTTATGTCATATAGATAAGACTACAAGAAATTCCTTTGAATCACGCGTGTACAAGCGCTTTCAGACAGTTCGGGCTCACAGACGTAAACCCCGCAGCTAACACTGACATGAAGTGACATCATCCTTTCCTATATTCAAAATCCAACAGCTCATTTGGGTGCTCTACCATTCAGCACTGCTTTGAGCTAACTGATGTTAGCTATCTAAGCAGTGTTAACCTACTGTAGCCAATACTTTGTTTTAAGCTAATCAGCTACATGCTAATGTTAACCAGCTACCCAAAACCTTTCACGCTGCTGTCTAGGGCAGCGGTCCCCAACCCCCAGGCCATGGACCGGTACCGCTCCGTGAGTCGTTTGGTACCAGGCTGCCAGAGTTGAGGCTTGAGTTTGACATTTATGGTTTTCTGGGTTTTTATAATTAACTCGGTTTCCCTGGGCCATTTTCCCGTGTTGTAGTTGTGTCTTATTTTGAAAGAAATATTTACGCATTACCATAGCGACCAGAGAGCATTAAAGGACAGAGAGGACGATGTTACTCTCAGTGTTGTTGGTGCATTTCAGGAGGACGCTGCTAATAAAGTTACACAATTATACAGTGAATTCGCGTTTATTATCATATTTACAAAACACCACAGTTTCTGTCTTGGTCGTATCATTTTAGTTTGTTGTATTGATCAGCGACACCTTAAATGCTGGTCCGTGAAAATATTGTCTGACATTAAATTGGTCTGTGGCGCAGAAAAGGTTTGGGAACGCTGCGCTAGGGAAACCAATTCCATTCATTCTACGATTTTCTTAAGCTTATCCAAGGTGGAGTCACAGGAGGTGGGGGTGTATCGCAGCAGTCATGAGACAAGAGGTGGGGTATCTCCTGGAGAGGTCGCCAGTGGAAGTCCTTTCTGATTGTGTTCTTTAGCTTGCAAACATGTTAGCTTTCTGCACACACACACACACACACACACAGGCCAGTCTTTCACTTTTACTCAGGAAATTCAAATTTACCAATACAGAACTACAAAGGTGTTCCCAGATTTCAGTGTCGTCACATTTAGCGTTACATGGAAAAGAAATAAAGGGAAAAGAAATGGTACCCTTCACAGATCACCATTTGAACATGCAGATATCGTAGGGACTGTGTACCCCTGGTGCTTTTTGTATCCTCAAAGTATTGTATTTCTAATATAATTTTACAACTTCCATAATCTTGAGCAACACTTTTTCCCTGCAGGAATCAATAAAGTTTTGATTATACAAGGAGCTGAGAATAACAATGTGACGTCTTACACGGTACACAGACTCAGTACACAGTGCACGTTTTTCACAGCAGACATTCAGATTTATCACAGCACGAGAAGGACGTGTGTGATTAATAACACTAAGAGCAACCCTTCCATTAAGTGGACAAAAGCGAAACCTTCCTTAGGTAATGCAGCGTTCATTCAGTTTCACTGGCATGTCAAAAGGGTTTATTATGAAAAAAGGCAGCACATGTTTTAAATCGGTGTTCCTACTGTGTTGGATGTGTGAAAGTATCTCCAAATATTACATGCTTAAAACACCAACACAAAAGAGTTTGCTAACAGGGGGCACAGAATTGTGGCATTTTCTTGTCAGCGGGGAGGTGATATGTTTAATTCTCCTCTGATTAATTTCCTAGCAACAAAGCTAAAAACCTAATTTTCCCGAGCCGTGTGAAGCAGGCTGAAATTATGTCACACCACGGGAGAATGTTTGACTAAAATCTGGAGAGGTGAACAATGAAACACAGCAAAAACAACAACAAAAAAGTAGGGAAGAAAAGGAATGAGGGCAGGGCTGTCTGTGTGAGGGACTGGAGAGGATTGGAAAACCAAATCATACTATTTACACCTCTCTCCTTTCTTTCCATCTCTCTGTCTGACTCTTTCTATTGGCTCTCTGAAGGCAGCCGCCTGACGCCACCTTCTGTCAAAGTACAGTTACTGTAACATCATTTCCCTTAAGTGGAGCTGATCAAGCATGTCGCTAACCTCCCGTCACTTGAAGGGTCTCATTTATTTACATGTTTACCTTAATCTTGTGTTGTTTCTCTTTATCTCTTCATGTTACTTTAAATTATTTTTTGAAGAACATACTTGGATAAAAATGTTTCCGCTCTTAGGTTTAAATTGTCCTGCAATAATTATTTAGTGGAGACACAACTAGCAGAAGGAGATTAGTGGATTACCTTAATGAAGACAATTAAGTTTTAAATGAGTCGATATATCAAAGTATGACCCAATTTACATATTAAATATTGCTTATAACTAGTTTCAGTGAATGGATTTTGTATAGAGGGAGGGTTTATTTGTGGAGATGTTGATATATATTTTTAACCACTTCTTAAATCAGGAAACATAGTCAGCAGCCAAGAAAAATACTTTTTTCCCCTTTCATGTGTTGTTATTAATAAAATCTTCCAGAAATCAGCTTCTCCATTGTATATGAGTAATGTGCCTTTAGAGCATGATCAAAAGGTCATTTTGAAGAAGTAGCCTTCAGAGGAATGTGTTGCAAAAGTCCAAGCATTTCTATTTAATTGGGGAAAATACTAGAAGTAATATTAGGAATATGGACCACCTCAAAATTCTCTCTGTTTATCTCTTACACCAAAAAAAAGAAAAAAGAATTTGATATATTTTGTAAAATGTTTTGTTTTTTTTGCCATAAAAATGTAAACTAACATACAAATCCATACTAAAAGAATGTTTCATTTTGAAATGTAAGTTTCCTGTCAATTAGATTGTACGAAGTACTATTTAAAAAATTTCATAAATTGTCAGATCTCATCTTAAAACTGCACTATTGATAAAACATATCAACATTGTTAAATGAACTCTCATTGATTGTCATGACAAAGGTTTTAGTAGTACTTGCAGCTACGTTAGCAGTCGTTGTCTGTGGAAAGTACCTTCTATTGACATTACAGTCCACATACTTTTGGTCAGGGTTGTTTATCATGGTTTTGGACAAGTCCCCAGAGTTCCAGTGACATTTAGTGACAGCATGAGGCAGGAAGGCCCTTCCTGCTCCAACATGACAATGTCACCATTCATAAAGCTGATTTTTTTTTTTTTTTTTTCAGGAGAGGGAGCACCTCATATTCAAAAAGCACCAAGCAGCTATGATGAATCTAGATGGCCTCTTTCTGTAAAATGTATACATAAAAATGTGGGCTATTTTGGACTCTCAGTTATTGAGATTATGGTTAATGAATAAACCGCTTCAGAGGGGAACAAATGTTCCGATAGCAAATTGAAAAGCAGCAGCAGAGAGCTGCCTCATTAGCTTGTGTTAAAGTAATTTCTCTTTTAACATCTAACTAAAGATTTCAGTGATTACACTAATGCTTGCTTTATACTGGAGGATGTTGGTTTTGGTAATATTATAGGCTGCCCGAAGATGTCATGTGCAGTGGTGCTTCCTCTTATCTAAAACAAGGCTGTAAGACACTGATTCCCAACACTCCTAACTATCACTCCTAAACTGAAAAGCTTTTAACAGAAAACCAGCAATGCCAAAATTAATGCACGTGACTTTATTTGAAACGTCTTTTACTTTCTGAAAACAAAAACCAAACCTGCCCTAATGTTGAAAGTTGCTGCAGAATTAACTGCGAGCTTTGTGACGCCTTCGTGATCTGACGATGCTCTCTTCTACTCTTCATCCTGCAGGAAATCGAGGAGTTCAGCTTCGTCACCCAGCTGGCCGGCCTCACCGACCACCTGTCTGTGGCCATGCGCTTGGCTGTTTCCACTGGGGAAGAGGAGCCTTAGACTCATCACCTGAGCTTTTTATTTAAATACTGCCATGGAGAAGAGCAGACAGCCAGGATGAGAAGAAGATGTTACAGATAAGGAGGTGCTCAAGGAAAGATTGATGGGGCAGCAAATAGATGGATGAATGAACGAAGGAGGATTAATGAAGGTAGAGAAGAGGACCACCTGAGGGGAGAGAGACTCTGAGAGACTCTGAGCAGGAGAGATAAGCAGGGGAATTCAGTTTAGGAAACCAGAAAGATTTTCATCTTCCTGGGTAAATCACCCACTCAGTCACACACATTAAATACAGCACCACCCACAAGAGATCGACTTCTCGACTGTTGAGTATCGCCTGGCCTCTCCTCCAACGCTCCCTCTGGAACTGAGTCCAAAGGGTTTTATTTTCAGTAAATGGTTTCATGTAGCCAATACACACACTCCTTTTATCAGATCTGTTTTAGTCGTAGTGTTAGTATGATTTCTTTTTTTAATTATAATTATTGTTATTATTATTCTACCTTCAGGGACAGAAGGGACAAACACATTATTGGAGAGAAGCGTACAGCTACAGACTGGCCTTTACACTGACCGTCTGTGTCTTTGTGTCGTGTTCCTTGCTGAAAGGCTCTTGGTCAGTTATTCACCTTACTGCTCTCACAGTCAGTCCCAGGAACCTCAACAAGTGTCTTTTCTTTTCTAAAAAAAAAAAAAACAAGTCTTTCTAAAAGGATGAAATCAATGTACAATTTCTATTGTGGCCGCACCAATTTTTATAAGGAGTTGAAATGCCTGTTTAATATTATATGGTATGTTTCTATAAAGAGGTATTGTTTAAAGGGACATGAAACTGGAGACAAAACGTTGTCGGTTGAATGCGATGCGACGCTACAGCATGTTTTCTCAGCCATGTTTGGTGAAACCATTGGTGAAGCTTTGCTGATGCATGATGGGAAATGGTGTTAGTTTACAACATTCATATAAAGGCTTGACACATACTTATACGTGTCTGAATGCCTCAAGGGGCATTTTGGCTCTCAAACACATACCTGCGTGTCTGTGTGGCATTTGTGCATGCTAATGCTAATAACACACATACAGAGGATTTACCTAATGCAGGCACACAGCTACACACATGACATAAGGAGGGCTTTCAGTGGATGTAACAAACCCCCTGGCAGCCAAATTGGACCTCTTCACGAGTCCGACACGAAACATGGCGATCTTTTTGAGAGACTAGATATTGTCAACTTGTTAGCAAACAAACCGTAGTAGCTGGTTGGCAAACCATCACTTTATTGTGAGCACATCTGTTTGGTTCACTTGGTAAATTCCAGCATGAAGCCCAGTTATTAGCACAGCAAGTTGTCCAGTGGATTATTACGTTGACAGCCATATTGCGACGCAACTGCAAAACCTCATTGTTCTGTAACATTTTAAACACCTACAGGCTGTGCAATATGCCACGTAAACTCAATATAAAGTTCAAAACAGTCCCAAAGATTAGCACAGACCGACCAAGAAGACACAGAATTCAGATTTTATTGCATCAAACGCTTCTTTTTTCACTTTTTTCACAAATACCTTTAAATAACAGAAACTATCCTGGGTTTTTTTTACAATGTATCCAATATTTTCAAAAAGCAGGACATGTTCTGGTTTGTTGTTGTTGTTTGTTTGTTTTTATTGCGGCACAAATTCCTGGGAATGATTTTGCCAGTAAATGTTCTATAATTACCTGGATTTCATTTTTCTTTTTAAATGGAGAAGTGTCGAAGTGAAAAAACAAAACGTAACTGAAGGTGTGTTCAGACTGAAAGCCCATGTGAGACTTTTTCTCTTTAATGAAAAAACAAAAAATCCCAAGTATTTTAGCTGTTTGTGCAAATTCAGTCAAATTCCCACCAACTGCTTTGCCTTCAACCTAAATGCACCTTCAGATTTCTGCTGTACTGTGTTACAATGTGGAGAAACTGGCTGGACAATTTTGAAATACTAAATCATTATAAAGCCATTACACCAACTCTCTGTGTGTAACAGAGCCAAACAGACCATGGTATCAAACAGGAGCTGGAACTTTGAGAAGTGTTTAGAGACATGTGCTTACTCAAACTGTCCTTAAATACCCCCAGACATGCAGCTGTGGTGCTGTGAACTCAGAGTGCTGTGGGCGAGTGACCTTGTTACCTTGAACTTTAAGAAACGAGGAAGCAGTTTTTAAACTATCAGTATTCTTAAGTGAGATGCTGCCAAGTTAAACAGTTCTGCTTGGAAAAACTACAACTGTCATTCATACAGCAAATGCCTTGAATATAAAATAGGCAAACATTAGCCATCACAAGCTAATGGTCATATCAAGCCAAGTCAAGTTTGCATCCAAATGCTAGATTCGTATTTTCTCCACAGTACCTGTTGTTTAGCACCACACATGCTAACCTGTAAACAGTAAATGCAGTAAACTCCAGATTACTCTTCTACCATTCTGTTTGATCCAGGAACTACACCCATACTGCCATCGGTCAATGTGGGCCGTAACACCTCAATCTCTGAACAAAACATGCTTTACGGTGATAGTTAAGTTTGCAGATACTGTCTGTATACCATGATCTGCAGGGTAAACAATGTTTACAACAGTTTTGTGACCTTTCTACCTGTCTCGTAATCACTTCAGGGGAAACGTTTCACTTCAAGCATCACTTTCAGCATCAGTGCAAATATGAATACGTTGGGGCAACTTCATGTGGTATTTTCCCCCCAGTTAAAAAGTGCTAGCTGGCATTTCTCTGAATAAAAACTGTGCTGAATGATAACCCAGGGTGGCCAGTGCACTATAGTATGTTTACAGGCATGGTATCAGCAGTCTACATCCTGCTGTTGTGAGTGTGTGTGCATGTGTGTGCGTGTGTGTGCACAGGACTTGTCAGTCATCCTGTTATGTATGTTCAGCTTACAGTTTTGCATACAGTATGAGTCCATCTGTCATGTGACTCTCTATATTACTCATGGTATTATTATGACTGACACGTTCTTGTTTTTACCAAGTCTGTGCTTCACCATGTTCCTTTTTTATTTGGGTTTTCTGAGACAAAGTCAGGTGAATTTGAGAATAATCACTGCTTTGCTTAGGGTAACATCACACACCCAAGAGCACTTGGTAAATAGTCATGTAAATACACTATATGAGTAAAGGAAAGGTGCCACGGTGAGCATCTGCTATGAGGTATAATAAATCAAAGGTTTGGAGAAGTACTGTGTTAGCCAATGTAAACATTTATTTATAAACCTTTATTTTTCAACTGTTGTATTTATTGCATCAAATCTGAATACTGCCGAACAGTTCATTTGTAAGAATGGACAGACAAACAGTGTAACACGTCTTATTTTAAAGCTGGACTGTGAAGGTTTTTGATTTTATATTTGGATTTCATTTTGTTTTGCTAATTCTTCTGTGTTATTTTTAATATTTCCGATTTAAAGTTCAAAGGAGAGTGTTGGTTTGTGTGGGTGTTGAGGGTTTATACCAAGCCTTAGGTTTGCAGTTGGGTGACTTTTCAGTCAGTCATGCGTAAACTTAGCAGTTGGAGGCAAATATGAACTCATCCTGTTGTGTATTCCTGTGAACTCTTTCTAAGCAGTGTGTTAGGCTGGTGAAGAGAAAAATGCTCAAGTGTGGTTCCATTTAAGTGGCATTAAATTCAATTTCTGGGCCACTTTAATGCTCTTAAACTGGTCCGCTGTTTGGTGCTGGGCAGGCACACTGACTACAGATGCAACCGCTGACTGTATATAAAGATGGACAAATAGCACATGTCCACTTTATCTTCCAAAACTGATGGAAGATATATGCTGGTGACAAGATCTCTGTTGTAGTGATTAGAAGTAGATCCTAGTATGAGCGATTCTTCTAACATCACACAAAATTATTATTACAAGTCAATAAATTCCTCTCCCCCAACTCCACGTCCTACTTCCAGATCAAATTTCCTGAACATTAAAAAAACACATTTTCAAATTTAACTGGAAGATAAAACCCATGATCTCGAAACTCCAAAAATGTGGAAATTAGCAGACATCAAATAAATAAATGAGTAGTAATAATTACAATAGGGAATTGAAACAACCAAAGATCAAGTCCTTTATAAACCAAATTGAACAAGTATAGTACTTTCTAAAGTCACTTCATGCGCCTATTTTCATTTGATATTAGAACAGCCTGTAAAAACAATGTTAATGTCTCCCAAAGTTAAGTGTTAATATGAAACAGTGATGTGCAGAAAATAAACCGACAGATATTCTAAAATAAGGATGAATATGGTTTGACTTTGATAGGAGATTAAAACTTTTCATTAGCTCTGGATGAAAAGGATAAATGGTACGGTGTTCTGAGACGGACATATAGGTAAAAAATAAAATTCAGAATCAATTCAAAGTCTTAAAATTTTAATGCATCAACTTGTCTCAAGTACAGTTTTGGTTTATTCACCAAAAGACTATTTACACGTTTGTAGAGGAGAAAAATTATTATTGCAAATTTGGAATTTTAGTCCTGATAAATATTGTATTTGTGCAATATTCAGTGCTCGGAGGTCTTAAAACCTCGATGCCTTCGCTGTGCTATCAGACTATATTAATTATCTAGTTTATAAAACCAAACACTTTGAATTTTTAAAAAGTATTTGCTTTAGCCCTCTGAAGTCTAAGTCATTATCAGCTCTAAACCCTAAACCTAAGGAGAAAAGCAAAAAGGACACCACTGTTGTTGACTTACACATTGGTGAGTTGAGTCCTTTTGATGATTGTAACCATTTTAACAAATAATCGGGCTGTAGCTTTTTAATTCCTGATTAATTCTGATTAATATGTACTGACCATGTCAGCACTATATTAAGGAAAACACTCTGCCATTAATGATGCCACCACCTCCCAGCTGACTGCGAATGTTGCTACTCACAACCTAAAAACAGTGCAATCTAGACTATGAACATTTATAGAGCTGAAATTATTTCTCTTGAATAATTATAATTATGCAGTCTAGCACCTTTTGTTGTAAATAGGAGAACAACATATTGTTTCAAATCTGCCTCACTGCACTGCTGCTCCTGACAATCAAACAACTGGAATTGTTTGGTCAAAGGCTCGTTAGGAGCTTCAACCACAGCCACACAAACCTTAACTGTAATGACAACCAGGGCCACTTCCATCACTTCAGCCCTTTAAAAACAAACATTAGGACAAAATTAGATTCTCACAACGGTCAGCTGATTGGCTTGTAAGTGACAGGAATGTAGACACCTAGATAACGTAGTGCTCCCGACACTTTAGCGTCCATTATCCTGCTGCAGGGAGATGACCAAAGTTATCATTATAAAGACTAAAGATGAAGATGTGCACCGTACTTTGGTGAACACATGAAAAATAATTTACTCCTTCCTGCATCTTTTGGTGTCTGTATTCTTAGGGGAGCTAACCAGTAGGCCAGTTGATGTCTGTATGTCTGATATAATTTTGCTACATTTCTGATCACAAATCACTGCCTGCCTTGTGTCCACGTCAAGTTCAGGACAGAGTTATTCAGCAGTTAGTTGGGGATTTGAGCTCTAACCTTTTGTAGCTGCATGTAGTGTAATATTGCTTTAGGCGTGTAGACTTCATAGGAGTGATGCTTCACTTTGCAATCCTTTTCTCATTTGGTTTTTTTTTTTTCTATCATGTGTCTCCATGTTTTTTAATTGATTCTTGTCTTTTGGGGGGGAGGGGCTTATCGATGGGTTTGTCTGGCTGGGTCTCTGTAACTTGGCTCGGGGGATCAACTCCTTTTCTCTTTCTAAGCTTCTTCAACAAAACTGCTTATTTTCCTCTGCTTTTCTAAAGAAAAAAAATCAAAGGAACTTTCCTCTCTACACGTGTCTTTGTGTCATTATTCACTTGAGGTCATTCAATGAACTGCAATTGTTATGTTCGTGGAAATAACTAGTGGCTATAACAACCAAAAGTGCCATGACAAGCTTGTGGCAAGCGGTAACGCTAACTGCCCTCAAAGTTTTTGTAAGTGAAAAGCTGCTATTGGCTGTTTGTGCTTCAGCTCATTTCCTCTTTTTCCAGTGTATCACAGTACGACTGCTTAGCCCTGAGGTTAAGTCTGATAGAGACTGCCCTCTGGCTCTTAAAGGACAAAGTTTAAAGAAGTGAAAGAAGCCTTTAAAAAGTCCTTCTGCTTTTGCTGAACAGGGGAAGAAGTCTAACACTTAAAATTTACATACAATGCTCTTTCAAGTGTCGAAAAAAAACCCGCTAAAAAGTCAGATTAGTCATACAACAGAAAAGCACTGGACTGTAAACAAAGAGCTGCTCATCTTCCTATTAATTCTGATTCATGCTTTCTGAGATTTTCTAGCCTCCACGTTAATCCTTCTATCAATCTTTTGGCATCGCACTGGTCACTGTTTTTATACTGATGATTAGATGAAAAATGTGAACGAACAAAGAAGTTTTTCATAGTAGCAAACAGATTATTATCCACCTCTGCAGGGCCTTTTATTGCTGAGTTCTACAGAGCTATTCTTAAAAAACATTATTTCGCCTCTTTTTTTGATCCACTTTACACTTGCTGCTCTGCAAAAAAAAAAAAAAAAGCAACTTAGCGGTGGTTTACTAGGTGGTTTTTGTGCCAGAATTTCACAGTAGCTGGTTGGAAGCATGACTCCAGTGAGTGCTAATGTGGCATTTTAACGTAACCCCATACAGTGTGTTAATTTGTCACTGGTGTTTACTGCCTCCATATGACCTTTCATCGTTCCCATTGTTTTGCAGTAGCAGTTAGCCACTTCCTTTAAGAAGTCTCTGGGTTCACCAAAAAGCAGAAGTTAAAAAAATATTCACTAACCGCTGAACTTTTTATAGTCAGAAGCGCTGAGATAAGTGTGCTTTCTAAATGCTTTGACATTTTTCTTTTTTTGATATGTTAACATGTCATGTTGCCAGAAAAAAACTTAAGCCATCTTAAAGTGACACTTTTGTCATTAGAACAACAAGTCAAGCATCTTTATTTATAGAGACAAACATCACATATCTAAAGCAGCCTCTTTAAAAGGGCTTTATATAGATATTACAATACTGTGTGTCAAAGCAAAAAAAATGCAGAATTAGTTCAATTATTAACTTTATTCTTATCAAATTACAAAGACACGGCAACCCTGCTATGTCAATAAACAAAAAAAAAAGCCTACAACACAAATTCACCTATCTAAAGGAATGGAAACCACAAGTAACAACCTACATGCTCACACTACTCACTGACAAAACAAAATCCACACCGCTCCCACGTCCTCACCCTGCACTAGCCTTTACAGTGTCAGAGTTACCTGTTGAGGGAGCCTAGGTGCCGACCGGGGATAACGAGCGGCAATCTCAAGGGGGAAAGAGAGAGCAGAAGGGAGAGTAGCACCACACATGTAGACCTACCCAGCTCCCTCTCTTATACATAATTTATGTTTTGGAAGGAAGACATACATGACCCAGGAGGTACAGGTAATGAGGGAGCACTATCAGGTAGTCATCTGCACTTTGTTAGATGCATGAAAGCTCATCTGCTACAACATTGTCAGCACCTTTATTATGTTTGTTCACAGGGTTGTAATCCTGTGCCAACAATGCCCAACGCATTAGTCGCTGGTTCAGATTGAACATCCAGTAATAAAAACAAGAGTGTTGTGGTCTGTGAACGCTGTTCCTGAGGGAGAGCTAATGGCAACAGAGACTACAAAATACTGTCGCTCAAGAAGCGAGGCCAGTGTCTCCTTTTCTACAGTGGTGAAGTTTCATTGATGGGGTTTAAACTTCACTGAGAAATAGCAGACAGGGTGGCACACCTCCATCCTGGAGTAACATGGCGCCAGCTCTTGTGGTGCTGGCATCAACATCTAGTTTGAAAGGGTGAGAGAAGTCAGGAGCAGCCAGAACAGGGGCCCTACAGAGGAGGGACTTTTCCGACTCAAATGCACATTGGCACTCTTCAGATAAGAGGCATGGATGGACTACACAACTTGGTCAAAGGAGCTACAGAAAAGCTTCTACAGAAACACCTGTTATAGCCAGTCATCCCTAGAAACCGTTTTAGTTCCCGCCAAGTTGTTGGAACCGGATAGTTTAGCATTACAGCGACTTTGGCCTTCACTAGATGAACCTGTCCAAAACCAACCTGCTTGCCTAAGTGTGTAACTGTCGCTTTACGTCTGTGTAGGTTCTCAGTCATTCAGGTCATGCTAATCTAAGGACCTTGAAAAGAAAAGCGACTGGACTTCTTGAGTTTCTTTAACACGTTTCACCTCTCATCCAAGAAGCTTCTGACACTTGCCAGACTTTATCAAAGGTGTAAGCATCACAGCAGATTCCTTTGTGTCAAAGTAACTGAGGATAAAACACAGAAAAACCACCATCCTAGCTCTCCTTGTGGGGAACACACCCAGTCATGTCAAAAACTCCACTGACTTATTCAAGTTTATTGGAAGCCCACAAACACAGACCAGTACCTACTCTTTGACACCCACGACCCTCTGGAACACAAACTTGGAGTGATCAGGATCCTGCAACACCGGGCAGAAAACATTCCCTCTAAGCCAGAAGGGAAAAAGAAGGAACACATGTGGTTATTCCAACTGGGCTTTCATCACAGTAAAGAAGATCAGACACCAACTAGGGAGAATCAGAAGGACAAATGGAGCAACATTGTCATCCTTCATGTAGCAGGTCTGTCAAAAAAACTCAGGAAAGTCTTCTCGAGGCACAACATCCCAGTGTACTTCAGACCCAGCCACACATTCAGACAGAAACTGGTTCATCCCAAAGACAAAACTCCTAAACACAAACTTAGCAACTTAGTGTATGTTGTGCAGTGCAGTGAGGAGTGCTCAGACATCTTCATTGGAGAAAGCAAACAGCCACTTCATAAAGGCATGGCACAACATAGAAGAGCCACCTCAACAGAACAAGACTCAGCTGTGCGTCTGCACCTAAAGGTCAAAGGTCACTCTTACTTGAAAAAATTGTTGAAAATCAGTTCAGGTCTCTATTATGTAAATTACAGATTCTTGACCCTTTTCAGTCTGGCTTTCAAAAGCAGCACTCTACAGAGACCGCTCTCTTAAGAGTCTATAATGATCTATTAATGGCATCTGACGCAGGGAACTGTTCTGTGATCATTTTGCTTGATCTTAGTGCAGCCTTTGACACCATCGACCACAAAATCCTACTTAACAGGCTCAAGGTTTTGGCTGGTGTATCTGGCTCTGTCCCTAGACTGGTTTTCTTCCTACTTATCAGACAGGACCTTTTCTGTTAGGACTGATAGGTTGTCCTCTAACACTGCTGCCCTGACCTGTGGTGTCCCACAGGGTTCAGTTTTAGGTCCATTACTATTTTCTTTTTATATGCTTCCTTTAGCTGGTATCATTCAATCTTTTAGCGACCTGTCTTATCATTTTTATGCTGATGACATTCAGCTCCATATGTCCTTTAAGCCTCATCAGCTGGATAGGCTGTCCACCCTAGTCCAGTGCTTAACCCAGGTTTCTGATTGGCTTTCAAGCAACTACCTTGTTATAAATACTAACAAGACCGAGACCATGATCATAGCTCCTCCTGAGCTACATTCTAAAATCAGTCAGGTTCTTGCCTCTTTCTGTCCATCTGTCAAGTCAAATATTCGAAATCTTGGAGTAATATTTGACTCTTCTCTGGGCCTTTACTCTCATGTAAAATCTTTGTCTCGTTCCTGTTTCTATCATTTAAGAAACATATCTAAACTGCGACATATGGTTTCCTCAGCTGAACTGGAAAAACTCATTCATGCATTTGTGTCATCACGCTTAGATTACTGTAATTCCCTGTTTACTAGCTTGGATAAATCATCTCTCTCTCGCCTCCAGACAATACAAAACGCAGCAGCAAGACTACTAACTCGCTCTACCAAGCATGTTCACATCACTCCCATCTTATATTCTTTACATTGGCTCCCAATAGAGTTTAGAATTCACTTTAAAATTCTTGTTTTAACATACAGAGCACTAAATGGCCAGGCTCCAGATTACTTATCCAAGCTTCTTTTAAAATACACTGCTGCTCGTCATCTCCGCTCACAGACTCAGAGTCTCTTAGTTGTTCCCCATACATGACTGAAGACAAAAGGGGACAGAGCCTTTCAGTCTGTTGCACCAAGGCTGTGGAACAGTTTACCACTACAATTACGTTTGCTTGACTCTGTGGATTCTTTTAAAAAACAGTTAAAAACTCTTCTGTTCAAACAAGCCTTTTGTTGATCTACATATTTTATATTGTTTTTTTACATTATTTACATTTGATCTTTTACATTGTATTTAATGTCTATTGATTTTATTGTTTATTTTAATATTTTAATATTTGTGTACAGCGCTTTGTGATTGCCTGTCTGTGAAAAGCGCTTAATAAATAAAGTTTACTTACTTACTTACTTACTTTCGAGAATGCTAATGTTCACATTTTGGACAGAGAAGACAGATGGTTTGAAAGAGGAATGAAGAAGCGATCTATGTGCACTATGAATGTGTGCATATTACCACGTCATCCAGATACACATTTTAATTGGGGCACATCCCCCCACACCACATGCATCAAATGCTGAAATGTAGCACAAGTGTTTTTCAGTCCAAATGCCACGAAAGTGTACTGCATAAAATAATCAGGAGTGACGAATGCAGAAATATCAGAGGCTCTTGGAGTCAAGGAAACCTGCCAGTAACCTTTAAGAATATCCAACTATGACCAGCTGACCTATCCAATCTATGCTGCCGATGCAGTCCTCCACACATACGAATGTAACAATAACGCCCACTCACATCCTGGGCCATCTGACCTCAGGAAATCACATGATAGGGTGGGGCCAGGTTTCACAATGAGCTCACCCGAAACCCTGGTTGATTGTGACGCACACCCGTTTTCACACCATGGCTCATGTGATTAGGTGGAGGATCATCAGGGGGTCCTTTGTCCATCTTTGGGGGGAAACTCCCACTGGGTTTAAATCTGGGACTCTCCACCATTTGACCCTTAGAATTGAAGAAGCTTCTCGGATGAGAGGTGAAACGTCTTCAAGCAACTTAAAGAAGTCCAGACGCTTTTCTTTCCAAGCTTGGTTTCCACAGTTTGTTCTCACCTGCACATCTGCTTCGTCTCCATGCCTGCCTGCCTGCCCTCCAGCCTCCCATTACTCCTCGGACACTGGTAACTCCCACCTCCCTCCTCAGAGCTTACAAAGCCCAAAACCTGCAAAGTAAGAAAAATCAACTCACCAGCTAACTGCTCTTAGCTCCTGCTCCTTACCCATCAATAACTCCTTCTCTCGTTTCTCCGTCTCCTGCCGTGACCTCCTTCAATCCTTCCCAGCTTCTGTCGCCATTTCCCCGTTGCCATTATTAACTTGAATCACACTCTTCTATACATTTTCTGTTTTCAAATAAACACTTCTGTAAATAGCTATACTACGCATCTTGGTGTCTGCATTTGAATCCATTCCTTCAGTTCATGACATGTTAACAGTCCATTAAAATTTGCCTTACATCCACCTTCAAAGTCAACTTAATGATTTATTGGTCAGAAATCGACAAAAAGCCGTAGAAACTATGATTAGAAACTACGATTCGGGCAGGTTTGGTTTGTATTGTCAACATACAGAAAGATACCAAACTATTTAAAAGATCGTGTCACATTTGACATCTGACCTCTCCTTCAAGGCCAGTAGATTTGTTGAAGGTCAAAGTAATAATAATGCTACATAATGCTACTTAAAACTATGTTTCTTACTGCCATTGTTTGTACTGACAAGATGTTGGAATATAGAAATGATGGGGATTCTAAAAGTCAAAGAACTTTAGACCTCTGACTTCTTCTTCAAGGTCAAGTATGATTGAATGTACATAAAATGTCTTATATTTAAATCTATGTTTAAAATTCTGCTGCCTTTGTGTGTTGGCAACATGTTTTAAAATTGGATGGATTGTGGGTGGATTTTAAACATCACAGATCACATTATAGTTTGTATTAAAATGTCATGTCACATTGACCTTTGACCTCACATGGCAATGTACAAACGTCTCCACAGGGAAAATAACAAAAGCCTGAACTTTTTTTTTACTGCACTGCAAAGTTCTTAAATTAAATTCAAAATGAACAAAGAAAACAAAAAAAATTGGCTTCCTAAAGATTAAACAAAGATTTAAAGAACTGAAGAATCAGCTCAGATTTGCCTTCAGGTGACTCGTGTTGTGTATTTAACGTTTTATAACTAAACTTCTTTTTTTTTTAACCAGAATCAAATAGATTTTGTGCTGTGGCTATGACAGGGTGTAACATTACAGACACATCAGACATGCTTGAACGTGAACACGATGGGACATTCCCATTTTAAACTTTTTGTGAATAATAAAAGCTCCTCAAAGAAGTCTTTGCAATGTTTTTGTCAATCGTATAATATACTTGAAACATTAATATTTTGTGATTAACCAACAAAGTATTAAAACTCCACAGGTTATCTCTTATCAACTTTAATCACTGAAGCTTGTTTTTGTTTTTTAACATTAGTTTCAGTCTCTGATTCACACAGTGAAAAAAAACCTCTGACAAATTCCCCGAATGTTTTACACAATCAGAAGCATTCAGAAGGGACTGCATGAGACAAAAACACCTGGAGAATGATGAGGAAGAGTTCTGTACTTCATCAAATGGACAGAAATGCGACTTTCTGCCGCACCTCACGATGCGGGTTGATGTGTCAGCGTTGTGTCGGTGTTGTTTCTGGATCAACAAAACTAATGTTGGTCCATGTTCAACATACTTTTATAACATGGAAACATGGTCACACCACACACCAAACTGTAACCCTAACCATGAACACATCCTAACCCCCGACCCTAACACTTACCGTAAATGACCCTTTTTTAGATTTTTTCCAGGGTGGACATCAGCAAGTCACAAAGCTATCACATCATAGCAATTTGATTGGCTAAATGCTATGCTGATCCAGTACAAACTTTATTATTTTGATCCAGGAACAACACCAACACGCTGATATCAGAGAGACCTCATGGTGTTTGCTAGCATCTACAAACATTACTGAGACAAGATCATACAACTCACAAAATCATCACTGTGAAAGTAGATGTTTGCTAGTGCATCTGTTGTGCTTCAGTAATAAAGTTCATTCCAAAAACCATTTGGTTTTTTATTTATCTATGTGCATCATTTGTGCATCACACATTTACCAAAAGGTTGTAAACTAGAGGTCATCAATTTCATCCCTATAACAAAGAACAGATTACATTATTTAGACTTTAAAGTACAGACAATGGGTGACTTTATTGTTACATTTAGTCAAATATAGAACATGTGTGGCTCAATCTATTACACCATATCACCCTATGTTATTTAGCATGCCGAATATTATATTAAAAATAAGTTTTAATCATTGTTTTTTATTTCTGAATTGTCCTGCGTGTTAATTCATTTTGATTATTCCAGAAATTCATTGAGTGAATGAATCCTTGCAGTTCCGCTGCTTGTATCCACAGCCTCATTCCTTCAGTGGCAAGAACTGGACCAGAACTGAGGTTAGGACCATAACCAACTGCTTTGCTTCCGCACAGCTCTTTTTCCACCACAACACGTCGGTATAGCATCGGCATCACTGCAGACTTCATATCAATCTGTCAGTCAGCACCATTTTTCCCTTACTCATGAATAAAACCCAGTGATACTTAAATGCCTTCACGTGACGCAACAGGTTCCTGACCCAGAATGAGCAGAGCTTTAAGGAACTCAGGACAAAACCTAACCATATAATTGATGGTTTGCTAAACTCGCCTCTTTGAACTCCCACACCTGAGTTTTTGCCACTGCCAGAGCCATGCTCTGCTTGGTCTGCTCGTAACTACCGGCTGTCTCATGAATTTGGGCCTTTTTCAGAGACCCCCATTGTACTCTCATTCAATATCTGGGTGTGCTACACCTGTCCTGTATAAGGCCAGGGGACAACATAACGTTGCTCTGTGTCTGCTGGATAAAGTAATATAAATATCTTGGTCAATTACAGATTTGCATGTGCTGTTACATTTGAAAAAACATATTTTATAATAATATTTTAACTGAATACAGCAAATATAAACACCTAAAATATTGAAGTGAAAGGAAGTGATCCTTATGGTGTCTTATCATCTTATATATATAGAATGATTTTATGACATTATGCAAGGTCACTTCACATACCTGACTCATACCTGGGCCTGCTATGACTACATGACTACTACAGAAAATAAACCATGATATGAAACATACAGTAAACCTGCAAACAGATGTGCAGGATACAGGATACTGGTTACAGAATATTGAAAAGGTGTTACATATTGTTCCTGCTAGGTTTCTACATGCTATAAATTCAATCTAGACAGTAATCTTGACTTCAAATGAATCTGCATGCCAAATTATTGACTAACGTTTGAGCATTTTATCCATAGATTTTATACAAAAAAATAGCAACCCAAACATCAGTACAAAGGATGAAGCTGAACATTTTTGTCAGTCGTCACATGGTAATCACAATGTAGGCCCACCCTAAAACACACGCAGCTTTATGATCCTTGTTACACTAGTGGGAAACAAAAGTTACAATATGAATATTGTGTGGTGTTCAGGTGGATGTGAAACTGTAACAGCTGAGACCATAAAACCAGCAGGAAAGTTTTCATTGAGGTCACAGAACAAAGAAGCTACAGTGCTGTTTTCCCATAGACTTCTACACAGCCAGACTTGGTTCTGAAACCACAGGAGTCAACCCCCCATTGGTCATTAGAAGAAATGCAGGTTTGAGGCAATTTTCAGCCCTGAAAGCTACATCCATCTTCAACCCATTTAACCTTCACATGTTCACAAGACTGTGTTTGAGCCACATCACAAGAAAAAAGCTAGAATTTGAGGAAAATGTGTTTTGTTGTGGCCCTACTAGAGTACGCCAATACTCTAAAAACACCACCTTCTGTTGGTGTAGGAGTTTACTCAGACTCAGACACAGGCTGTGACTCATAATAAAAGTACAGGGTGGGCCATTTATATGGATACACCGTAATAACATGGGAATGGTTGGTGATATTAAAGTCCTGTTTGTGGCACATTAGTATATGTGAGGGGGCAAACTCCTCAAGATGGGTGGTGACCATGGTGGCCATTTAGAAGTCGGCCATCTTGGATACAACTTTTGTTTTTTCAATAGGAAGAGGGCCATGTGACACAAACTTATTGGTAATGTCACAAGAAAAACAATGGTGTGCTTGGTTTCAACGTAACTTTATTCTTTCATGAGTTATTTACAAGTTTCTCTTTGTTCACAGCCACTGACATGTCGAAGAGGTTAACACGTGAGGAGCGGATCGAAATTGTGTTGATATCTGGTGAACGCAGTAACCGGGTCATTGCAGCAGATTTCAATGCAAGACAGCCTACGAGACCACCCATCTCCCATGCTACAGTTAACAAACTGCTTGCTGAGTTTCGTGAAACTGGTTCAGTGTTGGATTTGCCAAAATGTGGACGCAAGAAAACTGTCACTAATGAAGAAACATCAGTGGCTGTCCTAGCTTCATTCAGCAAGAGCCCACAGCGTAGCACCCGCCGCATGTCACTGGAGAGTGGCATTAGTCGAACATCCCTTCTACGGATATTAGCTACTCACAAATGGCACCCTTACAAACTCCAGCTACTGCAGCATCTCAACGAGGACCCAGATCGGCGCACAGAATTTGCAGAATGGGCAAAACAAAAATTGGGACAGGACCCTCAGTTCACGCAGAAGATTTTGTTCAGTGATGAGGAAAACTTTTATGTGAATGGTGAAGTTAACAAACAAAACCACCACTATTGGTCTGACACTAACCCACATTGGATGGATCCCTCCAAGACTGCTGGCACAACAAAAGTGATGGTTTGGTGTGGTATATGGGGTACAACGATAGCGGGTCCATTCTTCATCAATGGAAACCTCAAGGCCACTGGATATTTGAAATTGCTACATGATGATGTGTTTCCCTCTTTATGCACTGAAGCTGGCACGTTCCCTGAGTTTTTCCAGCAAGATGGTGCACCACCACATTATGGGTGCCAGGTCCGAGCATTCCTAGATGAACAGTTTCCTGGAAAGTGGATTGGTCGTCATGGGCCAGTTGAATGGCCCCCAAGGTCTCCCGATCTGACCCCCTTAGACTTTTATCTTTGGGGTCATCTGCAGGCAATAGTCTATCGTGGGACGATACGAGATGTGCAGCACTTGAAACTACGGATACTGGATGCCTGTGCTGGCATTTCTCCTGCGGTGTTGCTATCAGTGTGTGAAGAGTGGGAGAAGAGGGTTGCATTGACAATCCAACACAATGGGCAGCCCATTGAACACATTTTATAAGTGGTCAGAAACTTGTAAATAACTCATGAAAGAATAACGTTACATTGAAACCAAGCACACCATTGTTTTTCTTGTGACATTACCAATAAGTTTGATGTGTCACATGGCCCTCTTCCTATTGAAAAAACAAAAGTTGTATCCAAGATGGCCGAATGCTAAATTGCCACCATGGTCACCACCCATCTTGAGGAGTTTGCCCCCTCACATACTAATGTGCCACAAACAGGACTTTAATATCACCAACCATTCCCATGTTATTACGGTGTATCCATATAAATGGCCCACCCTGTATATTACATTATATTACATTGGATTAAGCTAGCTTACTGGTTTAAATTCTCTTTTTAAGTCTGAGTGCAACTTATTTAAAAATACCACCATGTCTGCAGCTGGAAGAATATTACAGCTGTATGCATCAAACCACATTCAAACTGCCTGACATGTTGATTCTAAACATAACCAACATGTAAACCCGGATTAACAGGGTTGGCTCGGATTCCATCTCACTGTATGTTGAATGAATTACATCCTAAAAACTGTATAATACTTAGCGCCGTATATCTGACAGTTCCATTCAGTTCATATCAGTTAGATTTATATAGCACCAACAGTCGGCTCAAGTCACTTTACATTGTACAGTAAAGAACTTAAAATAATGAAGAAAACCCCAGCAATCAAAACTATGAGCAAGCACTTGGTGACAGTGGGAAGGAAAAACTCCCTTTTAATAGGAAGAAACCTGAGGCAGAACCAGGCTCAGGGAGGGCACCCCATCTGCTGCAACTGGCTCGGAGTGAGGGGAGAAAAACGTTACTTACTGTAATAATAATGACTTTAATTATTTTAAAAACCATAGGGCTATTTCGAAATGAACAGAAATGATTCCTGATGCTTCCCATGAATTTGTTGTCCTCATCTGATTTACATTTTATTGTTTAAGAAACACACAAGTGAGTGAGACATGAGTGCCAAATTTAGCTCAAACTTTCCAAGTTCATGTGAATGTTGCTGGCTGAATGCTGAATCAGTGTGACACCACATGCATGCATAACATCCATGTGGTGTCTCTTGTACTTTCAACGGTTATTACTGAGAAAAGTCTCCTGTGTGATTCCACAGCTTGTCTGTCAGACAGCCAGCACTAAGACACTCACCACAGGTCATGACTCTCATGGGAACCTTTGATAGATTCCAAGCCCACAATAAAACTTTCATCCCAGCAGTCATAGGAGTCAAAAAATCCAAACGTGTTTTACTACATTCCATTCATTCAAGTCATTCTCCTGCTGCCTTTTGTTGTGTCCTTGTTTATTTACATAATTACTGGCTGGAAGTTTGTTGCTCAGTTGGAGATTCCTGTTGTATCTGTGCTCAGTCTGTTTATTGAGCTGCCCATTGGACTCCTTATATTGTGTGGATACTCATATGACCTGTATCATCATTAAACTGTGGTTGCTCTCCTGTGTTTCACACCGCACCAACGATAAAAAGTGTAATAATAAAGAGCAGAATATGCAGATGAGAGAGAGATCAGATTTTTGTAGTTTTAGTCACACCCTCGCTCAAGTGAGACGTAATTAATAGGGAAACTCAATGTGTAAAAACTGGTTCCTCATTTTAGTTTCACAGTGAAACAGTTTATATAGAGAACCGAAAGCACAGAGAAAAAAAAAGCCCAAAAAAAAATACCCTCTATAGTAAAATGGCAAAAGTCACAGCCACGTCATGGATATTCCCAAGATGCAAAGTGGGGTCTCCCCGCTTCTTCTTCCAACTGTATAAATGTGAAGCAGGTGGACAGCAGTGACACAGCACAGAGAACAAGCCGACAGAGCTCAGCTGAGACTTTAATCCACTGCTGCAACACGAAGCCAACAAACAAACTTCAGGATGGCCGCTCCTCGTCTCGCTCTGTCTGTGGTTGTGCTCATGCTGGCTGTCATCGCTCTGACTGAGGGTAAGGCTCGTTTTAATTAAGAGACTTTTACATTTTTGGGTATGGAAGCCAAAACAAATAGTAAATATTGAGATCTAGTCCTGAATATACATGTATTAAAAATGCAAAGACATATAGTAACTCATTAGTGTGATTTCCTGTGTTGCTGGTGATGAGTAGTCGCTATTTTTCCAAAAATATTAAAACACACACACAGAATTAATGCAGCAAATAATATTAACATATCACTTCATAGAGATAGTTAACAGAGGACAGGTCACATGACAAATCTGACCACTTCATAACTCAGGGGAACAAATGAGCAGTTGCACAGTGTCATCAACTAAACATACAGTATCAGATGTGACCTCACACCAGCCAGCAGGAAACTGAATCGGAACAAAAACCAAGAAGCAGATGATGCGGTGCTGTGTCAGTGGCTCAGTTGTTAACTTGTTCCTGTTTGTTTGCAGGTATGCGCGGTGCTGGCCCAAAAAAGTGCTGCTTCCGCTTCAATGACCAGGAAGTGCCTAAAGGAAAAGTGGTCAGCTACATCAAGACCAGCCAGCGCTGCTCCAAGCCCGCCATCCTGTAAGTACACAACCTCACAAACACACATCACCACCATCACCAAACCTGCCCCTCCATCCTCTGACTCTCCTCTTTCTGTGAACCTTCAGGCTGAACACAGTGGCAGGCCGACAGCTGTGTGTCAGACCTTCGGCCCCCTGGGTGAAGCAGCTCATCAGCTACCTGGATGCCAAAGCCGTCCCAGGAGAGACATCCAACCTGTAACCATGGAAACTACTGTAGAAGAGCCTTCATGGACAAAACCTGGACAGTTTATATGTTTAAATGCTGGCAGTTTTTAAGCTATAACCAAACAGCAGCTCTTCTTCATGCTGAATCTGTACCTCATAATGTTATAGCTACATCCTGAGTACAGGTTTCCACTGGGTCAAAAAATTTACGAATGATCTTTCTGCAGTCCAACGATTTTGTGTGTGTGCTTGTTTACACTGCCATTCTTTTAATACTGATATTTAACATTTCTGACTATGAATGTTTTATGATATTTTACAAAACAAGTGTGTTTTTGCTTAATACAACACTGAAAGTCTGACCGTAAGCACTGTGATACTTTGAAGTGTAATCTGAAATGACTTGAGAAGCTGTTCTTTGTGAAAGAGCAGTGCCTCCCACCTCCACATGGTGTCATCAGTAAACAGCAGAGTATAAGCTATGGGCTGCAGCACTGTTCCTGCACTGTGGGCAGTTTGTTTGGTTTATATGTAAAATCTGAGTAAACATTTTTTGTTTTGCATGCTTATGCTACTACGTGTACTCCTTAAATTAAAGTTACAGGATCAGCTAAAGTTTGTCTTTGTCATCCTGTGTTTTGTTGCATACTGCAACAACTCATGTCACTTAAATAGACACCAGAGCAACTTATGATAGTACTGATAATATGATATCCTCTCGCTGAAGATCACGTTGAGGGATTTGTGTTAAGTGTTCTTGCAGCCCTCCAGTGGGTCCTATAAGGCACTGTTTCCCACACACTTTGCCGTGGCACATAGGTGTGCTGTGAGAAATGATCTGGTGCGCTGTGGCAGATTATCTGGTTCCACCTGATTCGTACTATAAGGGCCTGTCTCAATATGCGTACTTGTGCGTATTTGCGGTCTCGTGGCCTCGTGATACGTCATCAGACCAAGTAGTGTTCCAATTCAAAGGGGGTGTCCAAATTTATAGGCTGCATCCTCCTGCATCCTTCCGGCCTACCCAGCCTTCGGAGGACCCGGCCCAAATAGACCGCGGTGGCCGTGTCCTCCGAAGGCCGGGCCGGAAGTGAGAGGCTGTGAAACTGGACGGTCTAGCTTTCAGATTTGCATCACCAGCTGGAGTTTAATAAACTCAGCCGTCTCCTCCTCGATGTCTAAAATATAACAGGACACTGGCGTAAATTCTCAATCATTGATCTCACACTTCTCTTTAATCACTTTTCTGTTTATTCAGCTGTAATCTCAGCCAAACCGATTTACTCACGAAGAAATTAAACACTGAAAACAGCCAATCAAGAACATTTTAAGTTATCTAAGTGACTTTTACATATATATATATATATATATATATATATATATATATATCATGTTTAACCTGAGTAGCGAAAGACTGCGGGGGTTGAAAATGATGTGCCGGGAGTTCGCTGTTCTTGCCCTGGCTAGCTATCGAGCTGGTGTGTAACAGACGTCTCCGAAAATGTCGCAAATATGATGTCTTGATAAACTGAGCAGATATTTGAAGTTTACACAGCTACATTCTTGCCTGAAAATATCTTAAAAGTTTCTTTTGTGACCCAGAAAGAGTAATAACAGTAATATTAAAACTTAGTGGCGGCCACCATTGTTGGAAACTGGAATTGGCTGGGCCGCACTATGAATTCTGGGATATGGTGGGCCACGAAGGATACACCTGACCCATCCTTCAAATCTGGGGAAAAGGAGGATGAATTTGTCACTTGCATTTGGAGGAGTCTACGAAATTGGACAGCCTTTGCTGCGTTGCTGTGACATAATTGGCCTACACATGCGGCCTCAGGAGGACGAAGCCCATGAATTTGGAAACCCGCAAAGTACGCATCAAGCCGAGAAAGCGAAAAATTCCCTGATGTGTTCTTGCTCCACCCGTTTTATTGGACATGCATCAGTGGTGACTTGTGTTGCAGCCCGTTCACACTCTCGAGGCGTAATATAGTGACGATTTGTCAAGTCCCGAGACGTTCCTGAGGCACCCGAAAGGTGACCTTCCGCATTCTTATGCCACGTGCCGGCTTATGGATGAAATCCAGCAGAATGACGCTCCTGTGGTAATCCACGTCCCAGCCATGTATTGCAGCCCTAACCCTAACCTTATCCCTAACCCATAACCATAATCTTATCTAACCGATCTAACCTTAACCAGGACTTTAATGATGTTAGATAGTGTTTTCCAAAGCAATTTAAGTAAAATGAACGTGCATGTGAAGATTCATTCCAAATGGTTCTCATGTTTCCTCATTTTTCCAATCTGGTAAAATAGGGACATGTTGGGTGCGCAGAAGCGTAAAATACTGACGATTTGTCACCTAGTGTAAAATGTTAGGCTTTGGAGTGGAGAGTGTTGTGTGTGGACTTGGTGAGTTAAATACCACAGAATTTCGATCAAAACTCAAATGCAACATTGGTGGAGAAGCACAAATAAGCACAGCTCAATTTATCAAGACATCACATATTCGCGTTAGTGCTCTGATGTTTCGGAGAAATCTGTTACCCGCCAGCTCGATAGCAGACCGGGAGGTCAAGGCTCATTAGAGCCCAGCGAAAACAGCGGAGTCCACCCCCCGCGGTCTTTCGCTACTCCGGTTAAACATGATATATAAGTGTCTTATATAACTTAAAATGTTAATGTTTGGTTTATTTCAGTATTTTATTTGTTCCTGAGGAAATCGGTTTAGCTGAGATTAAAGTTAAGCTTCATAACATATTAATCACAGTTAAATTAAGAGGGGAAGGCAGTAAAAATTCCGGAAATGTGACATCATCAAGTACACTGGTGTTACAATGGTACAAATCTCCAGTCCGTACTCACGTTATCATAAAGTCCGGACTTAGCAAGATCGCGAGAACGGACTTGTGTAATTGAGAATTGAAAAAGGGCATCTGAATCACAAGCAAACAAGGATTTGGTTAAATGTTATTTCTCTTTATTTTGAACAGGTGAAGGTTGAACTCTACACCTGTAAAGGACATCAGTAGTTGTTCCATTGTCTAAGTGACACGAGCTGTTACACTCTGTAAGAAGACTCACAATGACAAAGTTCCACTGATCCTTTATCCTTTATTTTGAAGTGAAGTTATCAGCACAATCATAAAAACACAAATACTTAAGTTTTACATCAAAACCAAGCGAACTGTCCACAGTGCAGGAACAGTGCTGCAGCCCATAGCTTATACTCTGCTGTTTACTGATGACACCATGTGGAGGTGGGAGGCACTGCTCTTTCACAAAGAACAGCTTCTCAAGTCATTTCAGATTACACTCCAAAGTATCACAGTGCTCACGGTCAGACTTTCAGTGTTGTATTAAGCAAAAACACTCGTTATTCAGTATAATAAGATAAATATTCAAAGTCAGAAATGTAAAAATATTAAATATCAGTATTAAAAGAACAACAGAGTAAACAAACAAAGAAATGTTTGGATTGCAGGAAATTATTCCTATTTGCAAATGAATCTCATAATTATGTCTTTAAGTATAAGAATATCTGATACAGATTCAGCATGTAGACAGAGGAGCTGCTGTTTGGTTATACAAACTTCCAGCATTTAAACATATAAACTGTCCAGCTTTTGTCCATGAAGGCTCTTCCACAGTAGTTTCCATGGTTACAGGTTGGATGTCTGTCCTGGGACGGCTTTGGCATCCAGGTAGCTGATGAGCTGCTTCACCCAGGGGGCCGAAGGTCTGACACACAGCTGTCGGCCTGCCACTGTGTTCAGCCTGAAGGTTCACAGAAAGAGGAGAGTCAGAGGATGGAGGGGCAGGTTTGGTGATGGTGGTGATGTGTGTTTGTGAGGTTGTGTACTTACAGGATGGCGGACTTGGAGCAGCGCTGGCTGGTCTTGACGTAGCTGACCACTCTTCCTTTAGGCACTTCCTGGTCATTGAAGCGGAAGCAGCACTTTTTTGGGCCAGCACCGCGCATACCTGCAAACAAACAGGAACAAGTTAACAACTGAGCCACTGACACAGCACCACATCATCTGCTTCTTGGTTTTTGTTCCGATTCAGTTTCCTGCTGGCTGGTGTGAGGTCACATCTGATACTGTATGTTTAGTTGATGACACTGTGCAACTGCTCATTTGTTCCCCTGAGTTATGAAGTGGTCAGATTTGTCATGTGACCTGTCCTCTGTTTACTGTATCTATGAAGTAATATGTTAATATTAAGTTTAATGCTGCATTAACATTAATTATTTTACTTTCAGATTTGTTCAGCTCTGCTGTTTTCATTAGAAAATATCGTCTAGTCATTGCCGACATTTAGATATATAATCATCACTTTGAGTTATTATTTTCACATTGCACATTTGAATGTCCTGAGACTTGTGTGTGCTTTATTTTGTTTTTTGTTTGTTTTATATGTACGTTGAATATGAATTAATATTACATTTAAAGGAGAAAGAAATTGTTATTCATCACACAGTGTAAAGGTCAGATCATTAAAACGAGCCTTACCTTCAGTCAGAGCGATGACAGCCAGCATGAGCACAACCACAGACAGAGCGAGACGAGGAGCGGCCATCCTGAAGTTTGTTTGTTGGCTTCGTGTTGCAGCAGTGGATTAAAGTCTCAGCTGAGCTCTGTCGGCTTGTTCTCTGTGCTGTGTCACTGCTGTCCACCTGCTTCACATTTATACAGTTGGAAGAAGAAGCGGGGCAGACCCTGTTGTGCACCTTGGAAAGATTTGTGACGTGTCGAGTTTCACTAAAATGAGGAACTGTTTAATTTCCCTTTTTAGTATGCCTCTCTATCACACTGACACTGCAGACCTTTCATTGCTGATGCAGTGTGAAACAGTTAAGTGTCTATATAGGACATATCAGTATTCAGACATGTATTTGTTTAACCCCGTGGAGTTTCCCCTATATATGGATTAATATGGACTTAGCTGCCTGCTGCGTCCTCTTTATGCTAAGAGCACACATGCTTCACACATGCAGAACTATCACTGGGTGATGTCTGGGTGGCTGTGCCCACCTGTTGTATTTGTTTAATATACAGTCTGTGGATAAACTAGTACTAAAAACTGTCTGTGCTGAATTTTTAACATGTACAGAAAAGCAGCAGGGACAATGTGCATCACCCTCACAATGTTGTGTAACAGGTGACATTTGTCAGGCACATCTGCACGCAGGCTAACTCCATCCATCACCTCTCTCTCTCTTCTTTTCACCGTCACCACTGAAAACAAGAAGAGGCTCAGAGTTGATCCATGATGTAATCCCGCCCCCACCCTCAACCGGTCCATGTGTGGTAGGTCCGTCCCTCCTACCACACACCTCACCGCTGTCTCGCTTTCGTCATACTGTGCTCCACTCCTGTCAGCTGTGCTCCACTCCTGTGTGTCATTACCTGATTACCTTGTTTGTATTTATCGTGTATGCCTGCTTGTGTTCCTCGTCGGTTCGTCTGTGTTATTCTGCGTCTCTCTGCTCCACATTCTTCTCTCCATTTCCAGCTCTCCATCCCCTGCGTACTGCCTTGTGTCTTTCCCTGCGTGTGACTTTGTCAGTTATGGTTTTGTGTTTTGTTATTATGAGTTTTCCCCAGTTTAGGTTTATGTTCAGTTCTGCCCTCACCTTTCTTATTGTGCACTGTAAATAAACCCACTCGCACCTCCGCCGCTGTCTGCAACATGGGTCCTCATTCACTCCACCACACAACTGTTACCCCATCCGTGACAGATTCAGGGTCACCTGGTCCAGCCCTGACTATATGATTTAGAAAAAAGGAAAGTTTTAAGCCTAATCTTAAAAGTAGAGATAGTGTCTGTCTCCCAAATCCAAACTGGAAGCTGGTTCCACAGAAGAGGGGCCTGAAAACTGAAGGCTCTCCCTCCCATTCTACTTTTAAATACTCTAGGAACAACAAGTAGGCCTGCAGAGCGAGAGCGAAGTGCTCTAATAGGGTGATATGGTACTACAAGGTCATTAAAATATGATGGGGCCTGATTTTTTAAGACCTTGTATGTGAGGAGCAGGATTTTGAATTCTGGTTGTAACAGGGAGCCAATGAAGGGAAGCCAAAACAGGAGAAATATGCTCTCTCTTTCTAGTCCCTGTCAGGACTCTTGCTGCAGCATTTTGGATTAGCTGAAGGATTTTCAGGGAGTTTTTAGGACATCCTGATAATAATGAATTACACTAGTCCAGCCTGGAAGTAATAAATGCATGAACTAGTTTTTCAGCGTCACTCTGAGACAGGATATTTCTAATTTTAAAGAAATTGCACAAATGGAAGAAAGCAGTCTTACATATTTGTTTAATATGTGCGTTGAAGGACATGTCCTGGGTCAAAAATGACTCCAAGGTTCTTGGTTTTGCTTTGTGTAATCTAACAAACAGCAGCATGTTTAAAACTGAGTTTAAAAATTCTCTGAATCACAGGCAAGCAAGGATTTGATTAAGTGTCATTTCCTGTTTGTTTTTTTTTAAACAGGTGAAGGTTGAACTCTACACCTGTAAAGGACATCAGTAGTTGTTCCATTGTCTATTTATGTGACACGAGCTGTTACACTCTGTAAGAAGACACACAATGACAAAGTTTCACTGATCCTTTATCCTTTATTTTAAAGTGAAGTTATCAGCACAATCATAAAAACACAAATACTTAAGTTTTACATCAAAACCAAGCGAACTGTCCACAGTGCAGGAACAGTGCTGCAGCCCATAGCTTATACTCTGCTGTTTACTGATGACACCATGTGGAGGTGGGAGGCACTGCTCTTTCACAAAGAACAGCTTCTCAAGTCATTTCAGATTACACTCCAAAGTATCACAGTGCTCACGGTCAGACTTTCAGTGTTGTATTAAGCAAAAACACTCGTTATTCAGTATAATAAGATAAATATTCAAAGTCAGAAATGTAAAAATATTAAATATCAGTATTAAAAGAACGACAGAGTAAACAAACAAAGAAATGTTTGGACTTGAGGAAATTATTCCTATTTGCAAATGAATCTCATAATTATGTCTTTAAGTATAAGAATATCTGATACAGATTCAGCATGTAGACAGAAGAGCTGCTGTTTGGTTATACAAACTTCCAGCATTTAAACATATAAACTGTCCAGCTTTTGTCCATGAAGGCTCTTCCACAGTAGTTTCCATGGTTACAGGTTGGATGTCTGTCCTGGGACGGCTTTGGCATCCAGGTAGCTGATGAGCTGCTTCACCCAGGGGGCCGAAGGTCTGACACACAGCTGTCGGCCTGCCACTGTGTTCAGCCTGAAGGTTCACAGAAAGAGGAGAGTCAGAGGATGGAGGGGCAGGTTTGGTGATGGTGGTGATGTGTGTTTGTGAGGTTGTGTACTTACAGGATGGCGGACTTGGAGCAGCGCTGGCTGGTCTTGACGTAGCTGACCACTCTTCCTTTAGGCACTTCCTGGTCATTGAAGCGGAAGCAGCACTTTTTTGGGCCAGCACCGCGCATACCTGCAAACAAACAGGAACAAGTTAACAACTGAGCCACTGACACAGCACCACATCATCTGCTTCTTGGTTTTTGTTCCGATTCAGTTTCCTGCTGGCTGGTGTGAGGTCACATCTGATACTGTATGTTTAGTTGATGACACTGTGCAACTGCTCATTTGTTCCCCTGAGTTATGAAGTGGTCAGCTTTGTCATGTGACCTGTCCTCTGTTTACTGTATCTATGAAGTAATATGTTAATATTAAGTTTAATGCTGCATTAACATTAATTATTTTCATATTGCACATTAGAATGGACTCTTTATCTTAGACAAACTACTGAATGCTACAGCTTTAATGGTTCATGACTTTAGCTTCAGAAATAGAATTTCTTTCTAGTAACTCCTATGAACGAAAAAGATTGAAGAAAAGTTTTATACATTGTTTATCAAAAATAAAATTAGAAGATTGACATTAATGGTCTATTAGTTTGTAAATAAAACAGCCAAGAATTATTGTTGCTTTGTAATAAAATTAATGATTTGAGTGATTTGTTTTTGGTTTTCTCAATTAAAAAAACATTTTTATTGTTACGTATAAACGCTGAATATCATATTAATATTCATTTCAAATTGATATTCATCACACAGTGTAAAGGTCAGATCATTAAAACGAGCCTTACCTTCAGTCAGAGCGATGACAGCCAGCATGAGCACAACCACAGACAGAGCGAGACGAGGAGCGGCCATCCTGAAGTTTGTTTGTTGGCTTCGTGTTGCAGCAGTGGATTAAAGTCTCAGCTGAGCTCTGTCGGCTTGTTCTCTGTGCTGTGTCACTGCTGTCCACCTGCTTCACATTTATACAGTTGGAAGAAGAAGCGGGGCAGACCCTGTTGTGCACCTTGGAAAGATTTGTGACGTGTCGAGTTTCACTAAAATGAGGAACTGTTTAATTTCCCTTTTTAGTATGCCTCTCTATCACACTGACACTGCAGACCTTTCATTGCTGATGCAGTGTGAAACAGTTAAGTGTCTATATAGGACATATCAGTATTCAGACATTTATTTGTTCAACCCCATGGAGTTTCCCAAATATAAGTTTAGGGATCAATATGGACTTACCTGCCTGTCGCGTTCTCTTTATGCTAAGAGCAGTCCCAAGTTTCACCCACTCTGCACATTTCGAGCTTTCTTAGGGTAAACTTTTATTCTGAGTCGATTCCCGTGTCTGAGTCCAGCTGTTGTGAAACTGTAACAGCAACATAAGTGATACTTGTTTTACAGTATTGGAGCGCTCTCATAGGGCAACTTTATATGAAGAAGAGCAGAAACAAAGGTTCCTCAGATTTTAACCTTTTTCTCTCGATGTGGCTGAAACACAGTCTGGTGAACATCCAGACAATCAGTTAATAGAAGAAGATGAAATGGGTTGAAGATGGACTTCAGGAGATTTCTGGAGTGAAAAGTCCTGAAATCACCAAAGCATTTGCTCATAGCAGGTCATGTGACTGTGGGGGTTTCTATGTTTACCTTGTATTATTGTAGGGTCTTTACCTTATAAAATAAAGCGCTTCAAAGCAACTGTTGTTGTGAATTTTTAACATGTACAGAAAAGCAGCAGGGACAATGTGCATCACCCTCACAATGTTGTGTAACAGGTGACATTTGTCATGCACATCTGCACGCAGGCTAACTCCATCCATCACCTCTCTCTCTCTTCTTTTCACCGTCACTACTGAAAACAAGAAGAGGCTCAGAGTTGATCCATGATGTAATCCCGCCCCCACCCTCAACCGGTCCGTCCCTCCCACCACACACCTCACCGCTGTCTCGCTTTCGTCATACATGTCCTGCTCCACCCTCACATACTTCTCTGCCACTGCAGACTTCCTCACACAGCACCACAGTTCATCTCTTGGCATTCAGTCATATGGTTTGTCTAGATTCACAAAGACACAGTGCAACTCCTTCTCTGTCCTTCTCATCTCCTGTACTACTGACTACTTTCTTCATGTCTCTACCTCATCACTTACTGGTGATTCTATTATTAGAAACCTTAAGTTAGAGACTTTGTGAGCTCAGTCGATTGTATTCCACATGAGTATCCAGCGTGTGGACAGGAAGCAGAGATGCAGTCGTAGATGGCTCTGCAACTTCTCTCATTCTGTCATCCTCCAACAACCCATCCCCATAAAGTCTGTGTCTGCTCCCAGTCCACCTAATTATAGACCCAGTTTTAACTTTCCTCTTATTTCACAAAATCTGAAGAAATCCATCAAAATGAGATCTAATCAGATGATGTCTTAGAGCACAGCAAAATCATGTTAATAATATGGTTCATTTCCTCCACATTACAAAGGTAAGTTAAAGGATAAATGTCCTACAGGCCTTTCTGGGTGGCATAGGGACAGTGAATGAGTCCAGGCTAGGCTGGACCTCTGATGGTGTTCTTGGCTTTTAAGGCTCCATCTGAGATTGATTTTTATGATGTGCTGTAGAGCTCTCCTGTTCAGAGACATGCAACTAATGTACCATGCTGTGATGCAGTATGATGACAGATGCTGTGGTGGACCTCTGAAAACTGACCAGCACACAGACCTGTGGTGATTAGTAGAAACGTAGCTTTTCAATTTCAATTTCTTTTATTTATACAGCGCCAAATGATAACAACAGTCCCCTCAAGGTGCTTTATATTGTAAGGCAGACTCTACAATAATAGATACAGAGAAAAAATTAACAAACGTATGACCCCCTATGAGCAAGCACTTTGGTGACAGTGGGAAGGAAAAACTCCCTTTTAACAGGAAGAACTCCGGCAGAACCAGGCTCAGGGAGGGGCGGGGCCATCTGCTGCAACCGGTTGGGGTGAGAGAAGGAAGACAGGATAAAGACATGCTGTGGAAGAGAGACAGAGATTAATAACAAGTATGATTTAATGCAGAGAAGTCTATTAACACATAACGACTGAGCAAGGTGACTGCAGAAGAAATACTCAATGCATCATGGGAATCTCCCAGCAGTCCACACCTATTGCAGCATAACTAAGGGAGTATTCAGGGTCACCTGATCCAGTCCTAACTATATGTTTTAGCAAAAAGGAAAGTTTTAAGCCTAATCTTAAAAGTAGAGATAGTGTCTGTCTCCTGAATCCAAACTGGAAGCTGGTTCCACAGAAGAGGGGCCTGAAAACTGAAGGCTCTCCCTCCCATTCTACTTTTAAATACTCTAGGAACAACAAGTAGGCCTGCAGAGCGAGAGCGAAGTGCTCTAATAGGGTGATATGGTACTACAAGGTCATTAAAATATGATGGGGCCTGATTATTTAAGACCTTGTATGTGAGGAGCATGATTTTGAATTCTGGATTTAACAGGAAGCCAATGAAGGGAAGCCAAAACAGGAGAAATCTGCTCTCTCTTTCTAGTCCCTGTCAGGACTCTTGCTGCAGCATTTTGGATTAACTGAAGGATTTTCAGGGAGTTTTTAGGACATCCTGATAATAATGAATTACACTAGTCCAGCCTGGAAGTAATAAATGCATGAAGTAGTTTTTCAGCATCACTCTGAGACAGGATATTTCTAATTTTAGAGAAATTGCACAAATGGAAGAAAGCAGTCTTACATATTTGTTTAATATGGGCATCAAAGGACACGTCCTGGTCAAAAATGACTCCAAGGTTCTTGGTTTTGCTTTGTGTAATCTAACAAACAGCAGCATGTTTAAAACTGAGTTTAAAAATTCTCTGAATCACAGGCAAGCAAGGATTTGATTAGGTGTCATTTCCTGTTTGTTTTTTTTTAAACAGGTGAAGGTTGAACTCTACACCTGCAAAGGACATCAGTAGTTGTTCCATTGTCTAAGTGACACGAGCTGTTACACTCTGTAAGAAGACTCACAATGACAAAGTTCCACTGATCCTTTATCCTTTATTTTAAAGTGAAGTTTTCAGCACAATCATAAAAACACAAATACTTAAGTTTTACATCAAAACCAAGCGAACTGTCCACAGTGCAGGAACAGTGCTGCAGCCCATAGCTTATACTCTGCTGTTTACTGATGACACCATGTGGAGGTGGGAGGCACTGCTCTTTCACAAAGAACAGCTTCTCAAGTCATTTCAGATTACACTCCAAAGTATCACAGTGCTTACGGTCAGACTTTCAGTGTTGTATTAAGCAAAAACACTCGTTATTCAGTATAATAAGATAAATATTCAAAGTCAGAAATGTAAAAATATTAAATATCAGTATTAAAAGAACGACAGAGTAAACAAACAAAGAAATGTTTGGACTTGAGGAAATTATTCCTATTTGCAAATGAATCTCATAATTATGTCTTTAAGTATAAGAATATCTGATACAGATTCAGCATGTAGACAGAAGAGCTGCTGTCTGGTTATACAAACTTCCAGCATTTAAACATATAAACTGTCCAGCTTTTGTCCATGAAGGCTCTTCCAAAGTAGTTTCCATGGTTACAGGTTGGATGTCTGTCCTGGGACGGCTTTGGCATCCAGGTAGCTGATGAGCTGCTTCACCCAGGGGGCCGAAGGTCTGACACACAGCTGTCGGCCTGCCACTGTGTTCAGCCTGAAGGTTCACAGAAAGAGGAGAGTCAGAGGATGGAGGGGCAGGTTTGGTGATGGTGGTGATGTGTGTTTGTGAGGTTGTGTACTTACAGGATGGCGGACTTGGAGCAGCGCTGGCTGGTCTTGACGTAGCTGACCACTCTTCCTTTAGGCACTTCCTGGTCATTGAAGCGGAAGCAGCACTTTTTTGGGCCAGCACCGCGCATACCTGCAAATAAACAGGAACAAGTTAACAACTGAGCCACTGACACAGCACCACATCATCTGCTTCTTGGTTTTTGTTCCGATTCAGTTTCCTGCTGGCTGGTGTGAGGTCACATCTGATACTGTATGTTTAGTTGATGACACTGTGCAACTGCTCATTTGTTCCCCTGAGTTATGAAGTGGTCAGATTTGTCATGTGACCTGTCCTCTGTTTACTGTATCTATGAAGTAATATGTTAATATTAAGTTTAATGCTGCATTAACATTAATTATTTTCATATTGCACATTAGAATGGACTCTTTATCTTAGACAAACTACTGAATGCTACAGCTTTAATGGTTCATGACTTTAGCTTCAGAAATAGAATTTCTTTCTAGTAACTCCTATGAACGAAAAAGATTGAAGAAAAGTTTCATACATTGTTTATCAAAAATAAAATTAAAAGCTTGACATTAATGGTCTATTAGTTTGTAGTTGCAGTAAAAATTATTTTTGGGTGCTTTGTTTTTGTTTTTCAATAATAATAATAATGTATACATATTGATCCCTGTAGAGAAATTCCTCTCTGCATTTAACCCATTCACTCAGTGAAGCAGTGAGTGTTCAAAATAGTTAAACGTAAAATAAAAAAATTAAAAAAAACATTTTTATTGTTACGTATAAATGCTGAATATCATATTAATATTCATTTCAAATTGATATTCATCACACAGTGTAAAGGTCAGATCATTAAAACGAGCCTTACCTTCAGTCAGAGCGATGACAGCCAGCATGAGCACAACCACAGACAGAGCGAGACGAGGAGCGGCCATCCTGAAGTTTGTTTGTTGGCTTCGTGTTGCAGCAGTGGATTAAAGTCTCAGCTGAGCTCTGTCGGCTTGTTCTCTGTGCTGTGTCACTGCTGTCCACCTGCTTCACATTTATACAGTTGGAAGAAGAAGCGGGGCAGACCCTGTTGTGCACCTTGGAAAAATTTGTGACGTGTCGAGTTTCACTAAAATGAGGAACTGTTTAATTTCCCTTTTTAGTATGCCTCTCTATCACACTGACACTGCAGACCTTTCATTGCTGATGCAGTGTGAAACAGTTAAGTGTCTATATAGGACATATCAGTATTCAGACATTTATTTGTTCAACCCCGTGGAGTTTCCCAAATATAAGTTTAGGGATCAATATGGACTTAGCTGCCTGTCGCGTTCTCTTTATGCTAAGAGCAGTCCCACGTTTCAGCCACTCTGCACATTTCGAGCTTTCTTAGGGTAAACTTTTATTCTGAGTCGATTCCCGTGTCTGAGTCCAGCTGTTGTGAAACTGTAACAGCAACATAAGTGATACTTGTTTTACAGTATTGGAGCGCTCTCATAGGGCAACTTTATATGAAGAAGAGCAGAAACAAAGGTTCCTCAGATTTTAACCTTTTTCTCTCGATGTGGCTGAAACACAGTCTGGTGAACATCCAGACAATCAGTTAATAGAAGAAGATGAAATGGGTTGAAGATGGACTTCAGGAGATTTCTGGAGTGAAAAGTCCTGAAATCACCAAAGCATTTGCTCATAGCAGGTCATGTGACTGTGGGGGTTTCTATGTTTACCTTGTATTATTGTAGGGTCTTTATCTTATAAAATAAAGCGCTTCAAAGCAACTGTTGTTGTGAATTTTTAACATGTACAGAAAAGCAGCAGGGACAATGTGCATCACCCTCACAATGTTGTGTAACAGGTGACATTTGTCATGCACATCTGCACGCAGGCTAACTCCATCCATCACCTCTCTCTCTCTTCTTTTCACCGTCACCACTGAAAACAAGAAGAGGCTCAGAGTTGATCCATGATGTAATCCCGCCCCCACCCTCAACCGGTCCGTCCCACCACACACCTCACCACTCTCTCGCTTTCGTCATACATGTCCTGCTCCACCCTCACATACTTCTCTGCCACTGCAGACTTCCTCACACAGCACCACAGTTCATCTCTTGGCATTCAGTCATATGGTTTGTCTAGATTCACAAAGACACAGTGCAACTCCTTCTCTGTCCTTCTCATCTCCTGTACTACTGACTACTTTCTTCATGTCTCTACCTCATCACTTACTGGTGATTCTATTATTAGAAACCTTAAGTTAGAGACTTTGTGAGCTCAATCGATTGTATTCCACATGAGTATCCAGCGTGTGGACAGGAAGCAGAGATGCAGTCGTAGATGGCTCTGCAACTTCTCTCATTCTGTCATCCTCCAACAACCCATCCCCATAAAGTCTGTGTCTGCTCCCAGTCCACCTAATTATAGACCCAGTTTTAACCTTCCTCTTATTTCACAAAATCTGAAGAAATGTCCCAAAAGTTTTAAAAGGATGCTGGAAAAGAGATTTTTAACAGGATTATTCATGATGAAGACATGCAGCATTAACCATTTTGCTATTGTCGGCAGCGTAAAAGCTTTTTGTGGCTAAAACCACCTGCTTGAGTCGTCCAAGGACCTGCTTGGAACAGTTATCACCAATCCATCAAAATGAGATCTAGTCAGATGATGTCTTAGAGCACAGCAAAATCATGTTAATAATTTGGTTCATTTCCTCCACATTACAAAGGTAAGTTAAAGGATAAATGTCCTACAGGCCTTTCTGGATGGCATAGGGACAGTGAATGAGTCCAGGCTAGGTTGGACCTCTGATGGTGTTCTTGGCTTTTAAGGCTCCACCTGAGATTGATTTTTATGATGTGCTGGAGAGCTCTCCTGTTCAGAGACATGCAACTAATGTACCATGCTGTGATGCAGTATGATGACAGATGCTGTGGTGGACCTCTGAAAACTGACCAGCACACAGACCTGTGGTGATTAGTAGAAACGTAGCTTTTCAATTTCAATTTCTTTTATTTATACAGCGCCAAATGATAACAACAGTCCCCTCAAGGTGCTTTATATTGTAAGGTAGACTCTACAATAATAGATACAGAGAAAAATGTAGCAATCATGTGATCCCCTATGAGCAAGCACTTTGGCGACAGTGGGAAGGAAAAACTCCCTTTTAACAGGAAGAAACCTCCGGCAGAACCAGGCTCAGGGAGGGGCGGGGCCATCTGCTGCGACCGGTTGGGGTGAGAGAAGGAAGACAGGATAGAAGGCATGCTGTGGAAGAGAGACAGAGATTAATAACAAGTACGATTCAATGCAGAGAGGTCTATTAACACATAACGACTGAGCAAGGTGACTGAAGAAGAAATACTCAGTGCATCATGGGAATCTCCCAGCAGCCTACACCTGTTGCAGCATAACTAAGGGAGGATTCTGTCATGCTCCTGGTTTGGTGACCCAGCGTTTTGTGTTTCCTTTTGGTATCATCTTATGTTTTGTGGTAATTCTTATTTTGTATTTGGGCTTAGGGTTTGGTTCTTGTGTTTAGTGCTTTAGTGTTCTCCTTTCTGTGCTCTGTTCGTGTCCCTGAGTTTGTCTTTGTGAATTTCTGTTTTACTTTGAAGGTCTGGGTCTCTTATCAATGTGTCAGTTTGTGTCTTCCTGTCATCCTGTGAATTAGGATCAGCTGTGCTCCACTCCTGTGTGTCATTACCTGATTACCTTGTTTGTATTTATCGTGTATGCCTGCTTGTGTTCCTCGTCGGTTCGTCTGTGTTATTCTGCGTCTCTCTGCTCCACATTCTTCTCTCCATTTCCAGCTCTCCATCCCCTGCGTACTGCCTTGTGTCTTTCCCTGCGTGTGACTTTGTCAGTTATGGTATTGTGTTTTGTTATTATGAGTTTTCCCCAGTTTAGGTTTATGTTCAGTTCTGCCCTCACCTTTCTTATTGTGCACTGTAAATAAACCCACTCGCACCTCCGCCGCTGTCTGCAACATGGGTCCTCATTCACTCCATCACACAACTGCTGCCCCAGCCGTGACAGATTCAGGGTCGCCTGATCCAGACCTGACTATATGCTTTAGCAAAAAGGAAAGTTTTAAGCCTAATCTTAAAAGTAGAGATAGTGTCTGTCTCCTGAATCCAAACTGGAAGCTGGTTCCACAGAAGAGGGGCCTGAAAACTGAAGGCTCTGCCTCCCATTCTACTTTTAAATACTCTAGGAACAACAAGTAGGCCTGCAGAGCGAGAGCGAAGTGCTCTAATAGGGTGATATGGTACTACAAGGTCATTAAGATAAGATGGGGCCTGATTATTTAAGACCTTGTATGTGAGGAGCAGGATTTTGAATTCTGGTTGTAACAGGAAGCCAAAACAGGAGAAATCTGCTCTCTCTTTCTAGTCCCTGTCAGGACTCTTGCTGCAGCATTTTGGATTAACTGAAGGTTTTTCAGTGAGTTTTTAGGACTTCCTGATAATAATGAATTACAGTCGTCCAGCCTGGAAGTAATAAATGCATGAAGTAGTTTTTCAGCGTCACTCTGAGACAGGATATTTCAAATTTTAGAGATGTTTCAAAAATGGAAGGAAGCAGTCTTACATATTTGTTTAATTTGTGCATTGAAGGACATGTCCTGGTCAAAAATGACTCCAAGGTTCTTGGTTTTGCTTTGTGTAATTTAACAAACAGCAACATGTTTAAAACTGAGTTTAAAAATTCTCTGAATCACAGGCAAGCAAGGATTTGATTAAGTGTCATTTCCTGTTTGTTTTTTTTTAAACAGGTGAAGGTTGAACTCTACACCTGCAAAGGACATCAGTAGTTGTTCCATTGTCTAAGTGACACGAGCTGTTACACTCTGTAAGAAGACTCACAATGACAAAGTTCCACTGATCCTTTATCCTTTATTTTAAAGTGAAGTTATCAGCACAATCATAAAAACACAAATACTTAAGTTTTACATCAAAACCAAGCGAACTGTCCACAGTGCAGGAACAGTGCTGCAGCCCATAGCTTATACTCTGCTGTTTACTGATGACACCATGTGGAGGTGGGAGGCACTGCTCTTTCACAAAGAACAGCTTCTCAAGTCATTTCAGATTACACTCCAAAGTATCACAGTGCTTACGGTCAGACTTTCAGTGTTGTATTAAGCAAAAACACTCGTTATTCAGTATAATAAGATAAATATTCAAAGTCAGAAATGTAAAAATATTAAATATCAGTATTAAAAGAACGACAGAGTAAACAAACAAAGAAATGTTTGGACTTGAGGAAATTATTCCTATTTGCAAATGAATCTCATAATTATGTCTTTAAGTATAAGAATATCTGATACAGATTCAGCATGTAGACAGAGGAGCTGCTGTTTGGTTATACAAACTTCCAGCATTTAAACATATAAACTGTCCAGCTTTTGTCCATGAAGGCTCTTCCAAAGTAGTTTCCATGGTTACAGGTTGGATGTCTCTCCTGGGACGGCTTTGGCATCCAGGTAGCTGATGAGCTGCTTCACCCAGGGGGCCGAAGGTCTGACACACAGCTGTCGGCCTGCCACTGTGTTCAGCCTGAAGGTTCACAGAAAGAGGAGAGTCAGAGGATGGAGGGGCAGGTTTGGTGATGGTGGTGATGTGTGTTTGTGAGGTTGTGTACTTACAGGATGGCGGACTTGGAGCAGCGCTGGCTGGTCTTGACGTAGCTGACCACTCTTCCTTTAGGCACTTCCTGGTCATTGAAGCGGAAGCAGCACTTTTTTGGGCCAGCACCGCGCATACCTGCAAACAAACAGGAACAAGTTAACAACTGAGCCACTGACACAGCACCACATCATCTGCTTCTTGGTTTTTGTTCCGATTCAGTTTCCTGCTGGCTGGTGTGAGGTCACATCTGATACTGTATGTTTAGTTGATGACACTGTGCAACTGCTCATTTGTTCCCCTGAGTTATGAAGTGGTCAGATTTGTCATGTGACCTGTCCTCTGTTTACTGTAGCTATGAAGTAATATGTTAATATTAAGTTTAATGCTGCATTAACATTAATTATTTTCATATTGCACATTAGAATGGACTCTTTATCTTAGACAAACTACTGAATGCTACAGCTTTAATGGTTCATGACTTTAGCTTCAGAAATAGAATTTCTTTCTAGTAACTCCTATGAATGAAAAAGATTGAAGAAAAGTTTCATACATTGTTTATCAAAATAAAATTAAAAGCTTGACATTAATGGTCTATTAGTTTGTAGTTGCAGTAAAAATTATTTTGGGTGCTTTGTTTTTGTTTTTCAATAATAATAATAATGTATACATATTGATCCCTGTGGAGAAATTCCTCTCTGCATTTAACCCATTCACTCAGTGAAGCAGTGAGTGTTCAAAATAGTTTAAACGTAAAATTAAAAAAAATTAAAAAAAACATTTTTATTGTTACGTATAAACGCTGAATATCATATTAATATTCATTTCAAATTGATATTCATCACACAGTGTAAAGGTCAGATCATTAAAACGAGCCTTACCCTCAGTCAGAGCGATGACAGCCAGCATGAGCACAACCACAGACAGAGCGAGACGAGGAGCGGCCATCCTGAAGTTTGTTTGTTGGCTTCGTGTTGCAGCAGTGGATTACAGTCTCAGCTGAGCTCTGTCGGCTTGTTCTCTGTGCTGTGTCACTGCTGTCCACCTGCTTCACATTTATACAGTTGGAAGAAGAAGCGGGGCAGACCCTGTTGTGCACCTTGGAAAGATTTGTGACGTGTCGAGTTTCACTAAAACAGGGAACTGTTCAGTTTCCCTTTTCACTACGCCTCTCCCAAATGGGACCAAAGTAGATCTCTCTGGTCTGTCCAACTTCCTATGTGCTTTCTATTCTGACACCACAGACCTTTCATTGTTGATGCAGTGTGAAACAGTTAAGTGTCATTATATCAGACATATGAGTTTTCAGACAAAACAAAGGTGCCAAAGGTCAGTTTAATAAGTTGTACTTACTGCAGCTTCTCATGAATCCTCTCAATCTCCAAGATTGTGTTAAACAATCTGGTTAAAAAGTCCACTGCCCTCTCTTTAATCAGTCTCCATACCTCCACAGTAATGTCATCTGCACCAACCTCCTTTCCACTCTTCATTCTCTTCACAGCTGCCGGCATTTCCTTCTTACTGATCCTCTTTACCTTCTGAATAACTAACGGTTATTCATCTTTCTACTTCGCTCTACCTCATTTTCTTCTTTCTTCAGCCTCAAAGTACTCCTTCCTTCTTCTCAGCAGCCCTCTTCACCTATCAGTACATTTCCATCTCTTTCCTTCATCACCCTAATCTGCTGCACATCCTTTCCAGATTGGCCTCTCTGCCTAGCCAGTCGATAGTCCTTCTTTCCTTCTCTAGTTATAAAAAGGGAAATAAAAATCAGTTTTTATTAATGAGTCAGTTTGTATCTTTCATAAAACAGTACTGGAGCTTGTAATTTTTTTCCGGCCCCCCGCACAGTCAGACAAGGAGTGCGTATTCTCCATAAATTGCTGGCTGTCTGTCCAGAAAGCGACTTTGGCTTCACAGAAAATTGTGAAACTTTCTAGGGAACCTCTGCTATTATTAGGAGAGACGTCATCCATCTCACTGTAGATGGAGTAGCTCTTATTTTGAGAAAAATGAGTGCTTTTATTAAGCACCCCAAAACGTGACTATCCAGAGATGCAACCAGGAAGCAGAGCTGGAATCTTACACGCCTCTCTGCAGTGTCCCACCTCCTGTTATTCCCCCATCACCCCATCCACATATAGACTGTGTCTGCTCAGAATCCACCAAAAAATCCCAGCTAACTGTCAGTCCTCAACGCACAGGCCGAGGAGGAGGAGAGGCAGTAATCTTTCATTTTAGCCTATTAATCAACCAAAGACAGACAGACAGTTTTAATTCATTTGAAAGCCTGACTCTGACCTTTGTCCACCCTTCCTGAAAAACTCAAAAAAACATTTTTTGTTGTAATAATCTATCATCCATCTAGCTCTTACTCAGAGTTACTCTCTGATTTCTCCGCATTTTACCCGTGTTACCACTCAGTTATGATCAAATAAATAGTGCAGGTTATTTTAATATCTGTGTAGATGTTGAAAACGACAATTTCAAACCCTCATTTAACTTTTTATTAGACTCAATTGGCTTTTCTTAAACTGGAAATGATCCCACACTCTGGATCATGTCCTCACATATGGCATAGAAACTGCACATTTAACAGTGTTTCCTGAAATCATTTTTGATAACACATAATTTAAAAACAATGGACTACACAGCAGTGTACAATCAATTGCATTACACTAGATGTCTGTATATTAGAAACGTCTTGTCTCAGAATGATGCTGAAAAACGAATATGTATATATTTGTGATATGCTGACCCCGGCTAGACAGATTTGGTAATAGTTTATAATACGTCCCATGCCTAAGGATGTAATTCTCCAAAAGTAATTCAAGGAAATCATTAGACTGTAAGTCATTTTAAATAGTGTGCATTTTCATTGTAATTTTGCATAAAACAAACAATATTTCCCCATCATTCAGTGTAAAAAACAGAAGCACAGCAATAATCGTTTTGATGTGATACAACACCTTATAGCAGTGTTTCCGAACCTTTTGGAGCCACAGCAGATATTTCACATTAGAAAAATCACACAGCACACCACCAAACAAAAATGTCACAAAAAGCATTTTGATCATCAGTATAACTTTTTTGCTTTCTTCTCACCACTACTCGTGCTAGGGTCTACATCTGGGCCGGAATTTCTCCAGAACCCAGGTCAGACTGACTACTTTTTTTCTTTTCAAATATTTATCTATTGCTATGAGACATTGCGCTGTCTCTCTCGCAGCCTGACTATTATGTAATTTCTTCTTCGTCTTCTTCAGTTTTACTGGAAGAAGTTTTACTTTGCAACCAATTTAATTAGAGCACGTGGCTGTACTGCCCTCTAGTGGACGAGAATGTATTTTTTTCTGCCCATTACACACGCTTAGAATTTTAAACTCAGTTTTAAACATGTTGCTGAGTTTGTTAAATAACACAAAGCAAAACCAAGAACCTTGGAGTCATTTTTGACCAGGACATGTCCTTCAACGCACATATTAAACAAATATGTAAGACTGCTTTCTTCCATTTGCGCAACATCTCTAAAATTAGAAATATCCTGTCTCAGAGTGACGCTGAAAAACTACTTCATGCATTTATTACTTCCAGGCTGGACTAGTGTAATTCATTATTATCAGGATGTCCTAAAAACTCCCTGAAAAACCTTCAGCTAATCCAAAATGCTGCAGCAAGAGTGCTGACAGGGACTAGAAAGAGAGAGCATATTTCTCCTGTTTTGGCTTCCCTTCATTGGCTCCCTGTTAAATCCAGAATTCAAAATCCTGCTCCTCACATACAAGGTCTTAAATAATCAGGCCCCATCTTATCTTAATGACCTTGTAGTACCATATCACCCTATTAGAGCACTTCACTCTCACACTGCAGGCCTACTTGTTGTTCCTAGAGTATTTAAAAGTAGAATGGGAGGCAGAGCCTTCAGTTTTCAGGCCCCTCTTCTGTGGAACCAGCTTCCAGTTTGGATTTGGGAGACAGACACTATCTCTACTTTTAAGATTAGGTTTGAAAGGGAGTTTTTCCTTCCCACTGTCGCCAAAGTGCTTGCTCATAGGGGATCACATGATTGTTACATTTTTCTCTGTATCTATTATTGTAGAGTCTACCTTACAATATAAAGCACCTTGAGGGGACTGTTGTTATCATTTGGCGCTGTATAAATAAAAGAAATTGAAATTGAAAAGCTACGTTTCTACTAATCGCCACAGGTCTGTGTGCTGGTCAGTTTTCAGAGGTCCACCACAGCATCTGTCATCATACTGCATCACAGCATGGTACATTAGTTGCATGTCTCTGAACAGGAGAGCTCTCCAGCACATCATAAAAATCAATCTCAGATGGAGCCTTAAAAGCCAAGAACACCATCAGAGGTCCAGCCTAGCCTGGACTCATTCACTGTCCCTATGCCATCCAGAAAGGCCTGTAGGACATTTATCCTTTAACTTACCTTTGTAATGTGGAGGAAATGAACCATATTATTAACATGATTTTGCTGTGCTCTAAGACATCATCTGATTAGATCTCATTTTGATGGATTTCTTCAGATTTTGTGAAATAAGAGGAAAGTTAAAACTGGGTCTATAATTAGGTGGACTGGGAGCAGAAACAGACTTTATGGGGATGGGTTGTTGGAGGATGACAGAATGAGAGAAGTTGCAGAGCCATCTACGACTGCATCTCTGCTTCCTGTCCACACGCTGGATACTCATGTGGAATACAATCGATTGAGCTCACAAAGTCTCTAACTTAAGGTTTCTAAGAATAGAATCACCAGTAAGTGATGAGGTAGAGACATGAAGAAAGTAGTCAGTAGTACAGGAGATGAGAAGGACAGAGAAGGAGTTGCACTGTGTCTTTGTGAATCTAGACAAACCATATGACTGAATGCCAAGAGATGAACTGTGGTGCTGTGTGAGGAAGTCTGCAGTGGCAGAGAAGTATGTGAGGGTGGAGCAGGACATGTATGACGAAAGCGAGACAGCGGTGAGGTGTGTGGTGGGAGGGACGGACCGGTTGAGGGTGGGGGCGGGATTACATCATGGATCAACTCTGAGCCTCTTCTTGTTTTCAGTGGTGACGGTGAAAAGAAGAGAGAGAGAGGTGATGGATGGAGTTAGCCTGCGTGCAGATGTGCATGACAAATGTCACCTGTTACACAACATTGTGAGGGTGATGCAGATTGTCGATGCTGCTTTTCTGTACATGTTAAAAATTCAGCACAGACAGTTTTTAGTACTAGTTTATCCACAGACAGGTGGGCACAGCCACCCAGACATCACCCAGTGATAGTTCTGCATGTGTGAAGCATGAAGCTGAGACTTTTGTCAGTTTTCAGCATTTATCAACCACACAAGCTAAGCCCACCCTAAAACACACCTGGCTTTATGATCCTTGTTACACTAGTGGGAACCACAACGTACAAAATGAACATTATGTGATATTTCGGAGGACTTGAAAATATCAGCTGAGACCATCAAACCACCAGGAAACTTTTTACTGAGGTCACACAACAAAGCAGCTACAGTGACGTTTATAGCAGACTTCTTTCTGAAACCGCAGGAGTGGCTCCACCTGTTGGTCATTAGAAGAAATGCAGGTTTAAAGCACTTAAATGTAACTTTATTTATATAGCGCCAAATCACAACAACAGTTGCTTTGAAGCGCTTTATTTTATAAGATAAAGACCCTACAATAATATAAGGTAAACATAGAAACCCCCACAGTCACATGACCTGCTATGAGCAAATGCTTTGGTGATTTCAGGACTTTTCACTCCAGAAATCTCCTGAAGTCCATCTTCAACCCATTTCATCTTCTTCTATTAACTGATTGTCTGGATGTTCACCAGACTGTGTTTCAGCCACATCGAGAGAAAAAGGTTAAAATCTGAGGAACATTTGTTTCTGCTCTTCTTCATATAAAGTTGCTCTATGAGAGTGCTCCAATACTGTAAAACAAATATCACTTATGTTGCTGTTACAGTTTCACAACAGCTGGACTCAGACACGGGAATCGACTCAGAATAAAAGTTTACCCTAAGAAAGCTCGAAATGTGCAGAGTGGGTGAAAGGTGGGACTGCTCTTAGCATAAAGAGAACGCGACAGGCAGGTAAGTCAATATTGATCCCTAAACTTATATTTGGGAAACTCCACGGGGTTGAACAAATAAATGTCTGAATACTGATATGTCCTATATAGACACTTAACTGTTTCACACTGCATCAGCAATGAAAGGTCTGTGGTGTCAGAATAGAAAGCACATAGGAAGTTGGACAGACCAGAGAGATCTACTTTGGTCCCATTTGGGAGAGGCGTAGTGAAAAGGGAAACTGAACAGTTCCCTTTTTTTAGTGAAACTCGACACGTCACAAATTTTTCCAAGATGCACAACAGGGTCTGCCCCGCTTCTTCTTCCAACTGTATAAATGTGAAGCAGGTGGACAGCAGTGACACAGCACAGAGAACAAGCCGACAGAGCTCAGCTGAGACTTTAATCCACTGCTGCAACACAAAGCCAACAAACAAACTTCAGGATGGCCGCTCCTCGTCTCGCTCTGTCTGTGGTTGTGCTCATGCTGGCTGCCATCGCTCTGACTGAAGGTAAGGCTCGTTTTAATGATCTGACCTTTACACTGTGTGATGAATAACAATTTCTTTCTCCTTTAAATGTAATATTAATTCATATTCAACGTACATATAAAACAAACAAAAAACAAAATAAAGCACACACAAGTCTCAGGACATTCAAATGTGCAATGTGAAAATAATAACTCAAAGTGATGATTATATATCTAAATGTCGGCAATGACTAGACGATATTTTCTAATGAAAACAGCAGAGCTGAACAAATCTGAAAGTAAAATAATTAATGTTAATGCAGCATTAAACTTAATATTAACATATTACTTCATAGATACAGTAAACAGAGGACAGGTCACATGACAAATCTGACCACTTCATAACTCAGGGGAACAAATGAGCAGTTGCACAGTGTCATCAACTAAACATACAGTATCAGATGTGACCTCACACCAGCCAGCAGGAAACTGAATAGGAACAAAAACCAAGAAGCAGATGATGTGGTGCTGTGTCAGTGGCTCAGTTGTTAACTTGTTCCTGTTTGTTTGCAGGTATGCGCGGTGCTGGCCCAAAAAAGTGCTGCTTCCGCTTCAATGACCAGGAAGTGCCTAAAGGAAGAGTGGTCAGCTACGTCAAGACCAGCCAGCGCTGCTCCAAGTCCGCCATCCTGTAAGTACACAACCTCACAAACACACATCACCACCATCACCAAACCTGCCCCTCCATCCTCTGACTCTCCTCTTTCTGTGAACCTTCAGGCTGAACACAGTGGCAGGCCGACAGCTGTGTGTCAGACCTTCGGCCCCCTGGGTGAAGCAGCTCATCAGCTACCTGGATGCCAAAGCCGTCCCAGGACAGACATCCAACCTGTAACCATGGAAACTACTTTGGAAGAGCCTTCATGGACAAAAGCTGGACAGTTTATATGTTTAAATGCTGGAAGTTTGTATAACCAAACAGCAGCTCTTCTGTCTACATGCTGAATCTGTATCAGATATTCTTATACTTAAAGACATAATTATGAGATTCATTTGAAAATAGGAATAATTTCCTGCAATCCAAACATTTCTTTGTTTGTTTACTCTGTCGTTCTTTTAATACTGATATTTAATATTTTTACATTTCTGACTTTGAATATTTATCTTATTATACTGAATAACGAGTGTTTTTGCTTAATACAACACTGAAAGTCTGACCGTAAGCACTGTGATACTTTGGAGTGTAATCTGAAATGACTTGAGAAGCTGTTCTTTGTGAAAGAGCAGTGCCTCCCACCTCCACATGGTGTCATCAGTAAACAGCAGAGTATAAGCTATGGGCTGCAGCACTGTTCCTGCACTGTGGACAGTTCGCTTGGTTTTGATGTAAAACTTAAGTATTTGTGTTTTTATGATTGTGCTGATAACTTCACTTTAAAATAAAGGATAAAGGATCAGTGAAACTTTGTCATTGTGTGTCTTCTTACAGACTGGAACTGTATACATCTCCAGTATCCCTGTTTCCAGTTTGGTTACTGTTTGTAAACACTTTGTTTTTTGCATGCTACTACTAAGTTGAGTCCTAAATTAAAATTAAAGAATAAATGAAAGTTTGTCTTTGCAGTGGTTTTTTGTTTGTTTTTTTTCTCATAAAGTAACAATTTGTGCCACTTAAATAAACGGTAAGGAAACTGCTGGTTTTCCAAAGGAACACCAGAGAGCCCAGCTAAACAGATCACATCCTGTGATGTGCAGATTGGTTGCTATATTAAGTTAGCATCAGTTCAAAGCTCTTGGTCATGCTCGTGCTTTGCTGCTTAGTTAGAGCTGGGTCATGATGCCAGCACTCCTGTAAATTTACAGTGTACAGAATTAAAAACTTCAAAATCGATCACTTCCTGAATAACAATATTCTTTGCAAGGAGCAAGTGTTCCTTGAAAGAGTAGTTGTCAAACAGCTAACAGCTAACAGCTATCATCTGCAGAGGAATGGTTTATTTGAAGAGTTTCAGTCAGGTTTCAGAGCTCATCACAGCACAGAAATAGTTTTAGTGAAGGTTACAAATGATCTTCTTATGGCCTCTGACAGTGGACTCATCTCTGTGCTTGTCCTGTTAGACCTTAGTGCAGCATTCAATACTGTTGAACATAATATTCTATTAGCACGATTAGAGCACGTTGTGGGTATCTCAGGTACTGTGCTGCAGTGGTTTGTATCATATCTAATTAATAGACTCCAATTTGTGCATGTAAATGGAGAGTCCTCTTCACACACTACGGTCAGTTATGGAGTTCCACAGGGTTCAGTGATAGGAACCCTGTGGAAGCATGTTTACATTATACATGCTTCCCTTGGGCAGCATCATTAGAAGACATAGCATACATTTTCACTACTATGCACTACTATGCATAGTAGTGAAAAACATAGATCTGTCTATGAAGCCAGATAACACACACCAATGAGTTAAACTGCAGGAATGTCTTAAAGACATAAAGACCTGGATGGCCGCTAACTTTCTGCTTCTTAATTCAGATAAAACTGAAATTATTGTACTCGGCCCTGAAAATCTTAGAAATATGGTATCTAACCAGATTCTTACTCTGGATGGCATTACCTGTAGGAACCTTGGAGTCATTTTTGACCAGGACATGTCCTTCAATGCACATATTAAACAAATATGTAAGACTGCTTTCTTCCATTTGCACAACATCTCTAAAATTAGAAATATCCTGTAACTGAGTGAAGCTGAAAAATTACTTCATGCATTTTTTTTACTTCCAGGCTGGACGACTGCAATTCATTATTATCAGGATGTCCTAAAACCTCCCTTAAAAGCCTCCAGTTAATCCAAAATGCTGCAGCAAGAGTGCTAACAGGGACTAGAAAGAGAGAGCATATTTCTCCTGTTTTAGCTTCCCTTCATTGGCTCCCTGTTAAATCCAGAATTGAATTCAAAATCCTGCTCCTCACATACAAGGTCTTAAATAATCAGGCCCCATCTTATCTTAATGACCTTGTAGTACCATATCACCCTATTAGAGCACTTCGCTCTCGCTCTGCAGGCCTACTTGTTGTTCCTAGAGTATTTAAAAATAGAATGGGAGGGAGAGCCTTCAGTTTTCAGGCCCCTCTTCTGTGGAACCAGCTTCCAGTTTGGACACTATCTCTACTTTTAAGATTAGGCTTAAAACTTTCCTTTTTGCTAAAGCATATAGTCAGGGCTGGACCAGGTGACCCTGAATCCTCCCTTAGTTATGCTGCAATAGACGTAGGCTGCCGGGGGATTCCCATGATGCATTGAGTTTTTCCTTTCCAGTCACCTTTCTCACTCACTATGTGTTAATAGACCTCTCTGCATTGAATCGTACTTGTTATTAATCTCTGTCTCTCTTCCACAGCATGTCTTTATCCTGTTTTCCTTCTCTCACCCTAACTGGTCAAAGCAGATGGCCCCGCCCCTCCCTGAACCTGGTTCTGCTGAGTTTTTCCTTCCCAATGTCGCCAAAGTGCTTGCTCATAAGGGGTCATATGATTGATGGGTTTTTCTCTGTATGTATTATTGTACGATCTACTGAGCAATATAAAGCGGTTTGAGGCGACTGTTGTTGTGATTTGGCGCTATATAAATAACTGCAATTGAACTGAACTGAAAAGTGGGCCAAGTAGATATAAACTTAAATGTGTTAAAAAGAGCCATGGCCTCCTTTACTTTCTAAAGAATTAATGGTAGTTTCTTTGTTTCCCACTAGAGTGTGCAACTATCCAAGCCACCACAATACGAACGCCTGATCTCAAGCTCTTTTGATTTTCATTGACTAAACTGTCAGAAAGGTTCTGATAAGAAGCTTCAAAGACACACTGCGCTTACTTACAGCTTATTGCTTGTGTCTGAGACAAAGAGAGGTCAGCCCTGCTGTTTTTCATTCCACACATCTAATCACTTTGATTTACTGGATGCATTCAGAGACAATTGGTCTCTTGAGTGCAGCTATGTAAAAGCCCACCCCCCCAGCCCCACCCGTCTGTGTGGAAGCAGACACCCATACTGGGAGGAGCAGCAGTGAAAATTTATGAAGTAAATGAGAATACAATAGTTGAGTATAAAAGTAGAAAGGCTCTCTGTCTTTTAAAGCCAAATTGGGAGCTGGCTCCATAGGAGAGGGACCTGATAGCTGAGGGGTCTGCCTCCCATTCTACTCTTGGGTATCTGGGTTTTTTTTTTTTTCTATAGTATAGTATAGTAATAATGTTGGCAAAGAGAAGCATGCATGATGTAAAGAGGTTCAATCAGTCCTACCATAGAGCCCTGCAGATCCCCATAAACAACAAGGAATCTGTCAGGTAGTATGAGTGCTTTATGATACTTTAAAATCACTGCAATTGTTTTGTGTACTTTTAGTTACTGACTTTGACAAAATGTAACAGTCACACTATTGTACGGGGGCCCCGCTGACCTGCAGCCCCCTTTGTTTGTATGCCATTGGCCCCTTTCGTAATCTATTCATGAGTGCAGCTAAAAATCATGTAGGGGTGAGCACATGGAAAAATTCCTGTTTGTTATGACATTCACCACAAGACCATTAGCACTGTATAATCAAAATGAGAGTTATCCACAAGAATGATGTTACTGAATAAAATTTTAAAAGATTTATTGATTGCTGTTTGCGATTACTAACTCAAGAGCCTGTGGTGGTTCTAAGTACACTTTGTTTCACAGTTTCTCTCACTTCTTTTTGTTGTTTGTTGGTGCTTGGTTAGTGTCCAGGGTTTGTGAAGAAAGCAAATTTTTGCCTCCAGCACATGAAGGCCCCACAAACACAATTAGAGGCCCATCATATTTGTGTTTGGCCAATAGGAAGGCGGATCTGGATTTCTTGCGGGAGGGTCAAGTTATGAAGACACGGCTAGCGGGATACCGGAAGTTTCGCACCTAAACGTATCAGTTGTCAAAATGATGCTGTAGGAAGGTTGATTCAGACAAATAGGGAAAGAATAAAATTAAATAAGATTACCGAACTTTGGTACAGCATTCATCAGCACACATCTGATAGGCAGAATCTGTGGTTCATTTTAAATGACTGCTAAAAACTATTTTCTATAGGTTAGCGTTTCTTCATAGTTTTGCCCATTATTTATGCCCTTTTGTTCTTTCTACATGTGTGTATAGGCGTCTGTATACAAGAATAAATGAAAAGCCCTGTGCTTGACTCTGTGTTTAGATGTATAATTATGTACGCTTATTTGTTGTGTTTTTATCTGTGACAGTGCTAGTGATGTTCAAATAATGCTTGTCTTTTTATTGTTGATATTGTTGTTAAAAAGGATCTAAACTAACAAGCCGATTAGCGGATACTTTTTTTTTTTTTAAATAAAATCCAAAAACACACGAGCGCCATACACGGTATAGGCGCGCTCCTCGTCTTATTCTGAAATTCCCAACCGGACGTGGCCTTGCATAAATCCCGTTGGTGTTCCGCCTGTGGAAAAGCGACCGTTGGAGCGTTTTCTCTTCACCGTGCTCCCATCCGTTGTGTCCGTCAGCGGCCATATCTACTGTAACCGCATTCATTCATTTTTAGACGCACTGCTATTTTTTTCTTGAACCAAAAGACGGCTATTTAGTGAGAAAGCCGTGAGCATCTCGTTGTTTCGTTACCCTCTCGGACGTTTGTCGGTTTATGCCTCGGTGAGTGTCCGTTGAAGGCTGGGTGGTAACAGTTCGGCTTCACGATGATCGAGCGACCAGAAACCGCGGTTCCCAGCATCGCTGTAAGTACACCACTCTTCACAACACGTCTGTGGCTTTTTCCGCCAAATAAACTTATTATAATAAACTCCTCAACCGTTACCGCGGGTTTCTGGCTCCGCTGGTATTGACTTGGAGGATTGCAGACCAGGCTCCGTTAAAAAAATGTTCCGTTTAGGGTGGTTCGGATTTTTACAAATACCAGCCTTTGACTAAGACGTAATTTTCATCTCCTGCGATATGAATATATTGTGGTGAACACTCCGGCGTTAAATTTGATTGACCATATAATAAGTACTTCACTATATGGCATCATTTTAAAGCGAATCACGCCTCCTTCCTCCTGTGTAGCCTCGTTTTTTAAATGAAGCGATGTTTGAATGACGAACAATGACTTTAATTTGTTTTAATATGTGGAGGTGGATTCTGTGTCAATTTACCTTTTGGACAGCGCAATTATGGTGTTGCTTATAAAATGTCACTGTTTTGAACGGAGCCTGGCTTGAGAGCTCCCATAACAGAGCAGCACGTATCGGGGGGTACGTGGTCTGGTGTCAATTATCGCTGTGTGCACAAAGAGATGGGCTTAGTGGGGTTTCTTTTAGGAGTATTTACACAGAGTTACTTGTCTAATTTTTAAACGCTGCGACTGTGAGACTCAGATCGGTTTGCTTTTCCATGCCAGAGTCCCTTAAAGAAATATCACTTTTTAATATTCTTAACAACAGCTTTGGCACAGTGGCCCTGACCCTCGGGTCAGTGGGGCTGTGGCCCTTTCAGTCCTCTTTATTTGCATGTTGTTGGCTTTGTTCAGGGCATTTTAAACTGACACTTAGATTTAGCAATCAGTCCCTGCTCACCACACAACACAGCACACATTGTATTTCTGCCGCATCTGTTTGTAATCCAGTACGAGGTGATTGGCAGTGACTCCCCCAGGCATAAAAGTGTGCACGGTGCTAAAAAATAATCAAAGAACAAACATACATTCACTGTGCTCATATGAATCAACGTTTAAGCGATGCATTATTTAGCACACAATGCATTAATATTGAAGTTGAAAACAGCTGAGGAGGCAGTGAGAGGGCCACAGCATCAGCTGCTGCATGCATGAGGGGGTGGACTTGGCATCACAGATGATGTCAGTGAACCAAGCAGCTACTATCACCACTGGGTTAGACTGGGGGATGGGGTAGTATGAATGGTATGGACTGACTAGCCTTCCTCTCTCATCCCCCATTACTTCCTTCTTTACAGTCCCTTGCCTGTTGCTCAGTTAGTCACTTTCTCATCAGAAATAGCCACACTGCAGCTGTTACACCAATGTGAATGTTATGCGGAAATGTGATGTATGATAGTGCATGCATACTATTTTATTCATGTAGTGTCCCATCTGATCCACAGACTCTCCGCTAACCACCCACTCACACTTTTTTGTGAGCTAAATGCTGACTGGTTTTCACTAATACATGCTTCCATATAGTTAAAGATCCACTGCAGTGTGCTGTGTGAGCTACATGGAAACAGATCAACCATCATAGGTGGTATCTTATGTAACCAGTGGCAGATTTGGGTGTGGGCAGCAGCTGGAACTTACTCTCATCTGGCAGGCAGCCACACACTTTGGCAGCAGCCCTGTTATGCTTCATTCAAGCAAGGTAATAACAGAGATACACTTACCCAACTTTTTTACTTGTCTGATGCAGTAGAGATGCCTTGGTTTTGGGTATGAGCTGATACTGAGTTCTAATTCAGAGCTAGTGTTAAATTAGTGAGCTGTATACCTCACCACGAGGGAACATTGTTTTCCTATCTTTGTAAAAATAAAATGAACCGAAGACGTCCAAGAATATAAATTTACTGAATGTGGATTTATTATAACTAATAAATAAACTAAAATCAGAATCACCTGTTTTTCCTGCATTTGTTTAATTTCAGCACAGCGTGAGAATCTTTATCTGTATACAGCTGATACTTATGGACATGCTAGTCTCTCCTTTCTCTATTCTCACTGTGAGTGCATCCCATCACACACAAACACGTCAGGTGTGCAATGGAGCTCTAAGAGTCAGGTGATGTGAATTATTAAAAATCAAGTTGATCTCATTATGTTACTGTAAGTGTGATTAAAGTTTGCTAGCAAATGTTTCTGCTGATTTACACTTCAGAGTGAAATCTTCCACTTAACTGAGGAACCTTCTTAAACAGTTGCCATAACCTGACGTACCTCCCTGGAAGAAGAAATAATAATTATAGCGTCAGCAGGAGTACTCACATATGTCTGGAGGTAGATTACTGAAACTATCCCTAATGGATGTGAGGGAGCGTACTGTGAAGTGCCCCCAGGGGAAAAAGAAAAATGGCTACAAGAGTGGGGACCCTGGAGGGGGAAGTCCCAGCATTTTATTTGTTTCTGTCTGCTGGCAACGTAAATAAAACATCGGGACACAACTACACAATACTTAACACATGATGCATCAGCATAAATGCCGGCAATGACGTTGGCCACTTATGTAGGTTACGTTGTAGGATCTAGATTCTAAATCAGACCATAGACTGAACATAACCACAGTGATGAAGTGGAATAGAGGGTGAAGGCATTGTCTGACCTTTTCAAACAGTTTGCTTGACTACACTTTGTTCATGTGAGTTAATAAGAAAAGCTGTTGGCAGAGCAGGCGTGAAATGGCAATAAACTACAGGCCTTTTACTCTCAAGTTCCTCCATGGCATGGCATACTAAAAAGAGATAAATATAAGATCAAACGTGAAAGATTGTAAAATATGGACACAAATCTCCTTATGAAGCTTCCTGGTTCTGAAACCAGATGTGATGAGTGAGGGGTGGATTCCTTTTTCAGAGGTCAGAGGCTGCATAGACTTCTCTAGGACCGGAAGTGTTTTTGCAAAAACGGATATGACTGTTAGGTGTCACCTCTGTTAAGCTGTCCACTGTTTCTGCTATTGGTGTTTTGAGTTTGCTTTTCTTTCTAATTATGTGACAAACATGGCTTTCTGTGAGGAACAGACACTCCAAGAAGTTTGTGCTTCACTTCTCCCAAGGTTAAAATGGTAGTATTTAGTGTATTTAGTCTGTTAGTGCTAATTAACAAGTATGGATGTAAGTGCTTTTCATCCATGCAGTTTATAGATGTAGCTTGCTAACATTAGCTTCAGTATATGTATTCCAGAACCGGCTGCTGACATCCTCGTAATAACATCCATCTTTCATAAACAGTGTATACACGGTTTATATACGTCTATTCTTCTTTGTATTCTAAAGCAGCCCTTTAGAATTATGAACTGGAAGTGGATATTACTGGCTGCCCTCTTGTCACTGTAGCACAGAGTGATACCCTGGAGCACTTTGCACAGAGATATCCACTGTATATTTGGAGAACGAGAGAGTCAAACGAGTGGATTAAAGTACCACACTGATGTGTCTTTTGCTGTTGTCCTTCATCATTCCTTTCTTGCTTCTCTATATCTTTATATCTTCATGCTTACCTGCATTTGCACTTGTGGATGACTATAGCGCATGAGATCAGCGTTCCATGCGTCTTCTTTTTCACACAGCTTTACTCAGGCCATGTGGCTCAGATGTGTTTTTCTCTGTTTGGTGCTGTGAAGATCAATGCTGCGTATGTAACACACACTCTACTAGCGTCTGTGTGACTCAGGCATGGAAACACTGGAAAGTGCTTCAGGCAAGTTCAGAGTAGTTAAGCCTGCTGTCGACCTGTGTTCATCCCTAGTATTGATTATTTGCATAGATTGCTTCCTTTTTTTTTTTTTTTTTTTTTTTTTTTTTTGCTGCTGTCTGTGAGCTGTTAATATCCACTGTTGATGGTGGTGTATAACTTAGAGTTTTCTGAATATCACAGATCTAAGGCTTGTACCGTGTTAATATCAGGTTAGATCTGTGGCAGGAAGTTTCCCCGAGGAACAGGAACGTGATTTGTGTCATTTTTGTAGTTCTAAATGTAAAAATATACTGTAGCTACAGCCAGCATGTTGTATAGAACGCTTTGAGTACTCCGGGAGAGTAGAAGAGCACTATATAAGAATCAGACCATTTATACTTAACATTAATACAATTTATTATAGTGTTTGTCCAGCATTTTAAAAACATGAAACTCCAGGCACATTGTTTTGCTTGTGGAATGGAGGCGTCCATTTTGTGACAAATCATCTAGCCTTTGCAGTGACTTAACATAAAACTTAACATAAAAGAGTTTAACATAAAACTGTTGCACTTCAAATATGTCATCAAATGAATTTTTGTAAATTTTCAAGGGTTTGTAAATTTAAGGGTTTGCAGCAGATAACTTAATACTCCAGAGGAGTTTTTCATAAATGGACACAAGCACTAAAAATGTTAGTAAATGTACTTAAAAAAAGCTGAAATCAACATGGTATCAATCATTTGACTGCAGTCACAAAGAAGCTTTTTTTCTGTACCATATCTAAATTTTGTCTCTAAATGATTTGGGACTGATGTAAGTTGATATTTTTGTTTTAGCTCACAGATCTTCTGGCTGGGTTTGTGGCACTTTCTGGTTAATTGAGTGTTGTTGTTGGGTGGATGGGCAATGTTTACACCCAAGTTTGTGAATGTGATTACTTGAGAAAGAAGGAATGAGCTTCAAATGTATACCATAGGTGTATGTACTAAAATTCTCGGACAAGTTTGAATCTCAGCGACCTCAAAGTCAAAGCCAGAGGTCAAGATTTCGGAAAATCCTGTGATTGCGATAACTCAAGAAGGAACTCACCTAGGATTTTGAAATCGATACAATAGGTGATTCTACTACAAACGCCCTTGCTGTTAAAACCTGTAGCTCAGGATTTGCAGCAAGTTGTTGTTTGAATCTTCTTCACATCTAATGTGGAAAAGAAGTAGATTGGATGGAACAACTCTTACAATATATGACAGCTTGAATGTCAGAGTGCATGATATCACTGTAGATACTAAAGTTAGCAAATGTAATTATAATGGTGGTGTCTGGTTCTGGGTTGGAGGGGCTTAAAGAAGAGCATCACTCTGAGATCAATAGTTGATTCAAAAGTAGATGTGGCAGGAAATGGTTATCACTCTCTGTTTCAGTCTTTCTGAGGCGTTCTCTGCCTTTTACCAAGAGTCAGCTGGGACAGTTGACACTAGTTACTGACTAGTTAAGTCAAAAACAAGAAATTCAGGAGCAAAAAATCTGAAATTGATCGAGTGGTTCAATTTCTGCAATAAAAATAGCTGTTTCCTACACTGGCAATGATGCAGTCCATTTTGAAAATTCAGTGGGCTAATTTTCCAAATGGTTCCAGAAAGACAAACGCACAAATTTTGACACTTTTATAAAAATGGTTAAAGTGCTTATGGAATGGAGAAAGGGCTGCTGACTTTAGCTGTGGGTGGTTTTTAACCCCCAGCAGACCTCTCAGTGCTGCACTTTCCATCAGTGCCACGCCTGGCAGCCTCAGAGGTCAGCAATCGATGTGTTTGGAAGGCGGGGTTTTATTTTGACAGCAGGCTGGGAGATACGGAGAGGTAGAGGGAGATCAGTGATCCGGCCTGCCTTCAGTACGACCGGTCCTTCATGCGGGACATGATGGACACGATTCACGTAGGATCTTCTTCCTTTGCTCGTCTTCATTCTCTTTGTTTGTGTGTTCTTGTGTTTATTGAGGAAATGATTGGCCACATGTATTGGTGTTTTCCACTTTCATTTTTCATGGACTTTGACAGAATTGACTCGACTTCCTCTTTCCATCGAAGAGAAAAGCTGTTATTTCTCTCTTCTACTCACTTCTGTTCCCCTTATAGCAGTCTTTATGTATTGAACCCAGCTGTACTTCATCTCTTAGAGGCTCTGCCACTGTAGCACAGGAAAATTCTAGTAACAGGTTTACAAAAGCAAGATTTGTGTCACCTTGTGTGTCCAAATCCAGCTGTTTGTCTTAACAAGTGCATAAAGCTCCAGCTATTCCAAACATATATTTATTCTGATGCGTGTTTAAGAGTCTGAGTGTGTTATTGATTCATGCTGTTGATCTCTTTGACAGAATGTGTGTTTTTTGTTTCAGCAGCGGAACCTAGAGGGCTACGTGGGCTTTGCCAACCTCCCCAACCAGGTGTATCGGAAGTCTGTCAAAAGAGGGTTTGAGTTCACATTAATGGTTGTAGGTAAGTTGGAAACATCAACACCTTGACTGTAAGTGAGCACACTCATGTGCATGTTTGCTTCTATTGTGTGTACACCTGCCACTGCTGTGCGTTTTCCATTGCTGCGTGCATGAGTCATCAGCACAGGTTCAAAGACAGTAAAACATGTGCGGCATCCCATACATGTCACATTCAGCTGCTCAGGATGAAGAGTTGACAGTTTAAAAGGCAGTTAAAGGCTTCGAGGTGTTGTTCAGTGATGAAGAAAGTGTGTCTGTCACCTTAGTAAAAGATGGATTTCCACAGTTTCCCACAAGGGTTTTCTCACGTTCCTCTGGCCAGGATGCACAATGACACATCAGTGTGTTTTGGATGACTTCATTTGGAAAGTAAGCTGCAGGATGTCTGGTGCAAAATGTGGCTAACTGCATTACAGAGCAGGGGAAGTGGACAGGGGAGTGGTGGAACAATGGCTTGGATTGTCTATATAGATCTGAAGCAGAAGGTGGTCCAGTTATTTTGATTGTAACAGATACGACTTTTACTTTTGTTGTTGTTGTAAATATGTCGTCCATGTTTGTTCAGCTGTCACACATTTTGCTATGTATTTTTCACATAATGCTAAATATGTAAAAGGTCACTTTTTCACCAAGTGTTTTTTTTTTTTTCACCAGCCAGTGCAATCCTAACTCGGGCATATAATGGCACAACACAAAGATTCATATTTGTTTCCACTGTAATAGCCGTGTGTCTAGTTTGCCGGCTACTATAACTTAGCTACACATCTGTCTGGCAGTAGGTGTTTTGTTGCTGATTCTTTTCTATCTTTATACTGATTCTCAGATACAATATACTGTGTATATACAGCAACAGGACACTAGAATATAATGACATGCAACAGCACAACAACAGTGTAGAATAATCATGTTTCTCATCACTGCCAGTCTTCAAAAAAACAGCCACATGCCTTATCTGTTCGCTTCAGTTTCTCTTGTTTTGCATACTTCTTTGTCAGGAGTGTTAGTTTGTCTCTCTGCGTTCTCCAGCTTTATTACCCCATCTCTAACCCTAAAGTAAATAATACCATCTGACGTTAGTGCTTAGCTCTGTGTAGCCGAACTTCCTTATTTGGCCACAACAGGGAAATGAAACTTACAATATGAGTCGATCTTAAAGGAAAAATTCCAAAATTTTGGGAAACGCTCTTAGTGGCTTCCTGAAAAGGAATCGTCTTTAGCAGACTGAAGAATGGACTCATTTCTAACTCATAGTAACTAAAAGCAAGTCAATATTGGTAACCAATCGCTGTTGCTCTGTTTTGCTACTGATTTGACTTTTGGGGAAAAAATATTTCTTGTTGTGCTTTAGAAATATTCTTTGTTTTTGTCTTAAACTGAACAACTTTTAAAGAGGTCATAAATCTAACTCTGTAGCCTGTGGTGACCCCGAGCTGTTCAGTGAATGGAGAGAGACATTAACGCAAAGAGGCGTCCACTCATTATTGTCTCAGTCTGGGGTTTTAGTTTCCTGTTTAGTAAACAGCCACTGTGGAGGAGCAGTCGAGTGACAGTTTGGGAGAGGGCCACAAAGATCCACAATCAGCACCATCCTGTTTCAGGGTTTCTCACATGCGGGCCCCTCCGTCGCGTCTCAGATTTCTTAGCATGCAGCAGCATATAAATTTCACACATAACTAGCGAGCACGTTTTAAAGAGAAAGTTCAGTGGAAAGTTTCTCAGCTGCAGTCTGTTCCTGTATTCATCACACTGTTGTCTGAAAACTCTTGTTTTATTTAAACAGCACAGAGTGCAAAGACACTGATCACAAATTCTAGTACATCATGTTTTACCCGATTTATCAGGGTTACTGGTAAAAAATTGCATCATAATTATCATTTTTGAAATCTTAAAAAGAAAACACACAAAAAAGAAAAAAAACTACATCTTATTAATACTGGCTAATTAGGATTCAGTTACACACGAATACTTGTTGGTTTTGGGGACGAGGCTCTGAAGGCGAAGAATCTTATCACAGGGAGGTTTTTGGTATGGTACTGCATACACGCACTGGAGAAAAAAAATGTGACAGGAAGGACCTGCTGAGACTCTGGATTAATCCATAGTGTTGCTGAAACAGCAACTAGTGTGTTTCTGTCTACCCAGATAAAGAGCTTAACGGGTTAAAAGTACCAATTAAATATGCAGGGCCACTTGTAATTGTGAGGTTGGCTCATGCAGCTTCAACACTTTTTGCAGCTTCTGTTGTTATATCTGTTAACATAATCAAACTGCGTTTTGTTTTTTTTGTTTTTTTGTCATGTTAGGCGTTTACTTTTACTGTTACCCTGAACAGATTTCCAGAGCAGTAGGTTAAACATTTGCGTCTGCATCATAAAATGCGGACTCGACCAAATATGAGGCTCATAAAAGTCACGATCACAGAACAATGTATTTTAATGGAGAAGTTGCAGAGGGGAAAAAAAGGAAATACCAGTGTTAGAAAGAGAGACAGAGGAGCTGATTATGTTTTGACTTGACGAGCAGCCAACTGGAGCTACAGTCTAAGACTAAAGGTTGGCTTCAGTTCTGCTGTACTTGGCATTGTCACGAAGTGTGAAAGCTCAGCTGGCCTCTGAGGCACTGCATTGTTCTGCCGCACTTTTGGAAAGACAGATGGTGAAATATTAGACGACTGGGCTGATGCCTGCAGCTCACTTGCTCAGATTCCAGTAGTGCAAGCAAGCACTTGAGCTTATTGTTAAGGCTTGACCTTAGAAACAAAAATGAACCCCCCCCCCCAAGAAAAAAGAATTTTAAGTAAATATTACACTCTTCAAATTCAAATCAAATTCAAATTCAAATTTTATTTGTCACATACACAGTCATACACAGTACGATATGTAGTGAAATGCTTGGACAACTGCTCGTGACCTAAAGAAAACAAAAAGGAAAAGGCTATGAATAAGATAGGAAATAAATATGAAAAATTAAAAAGGGTAAATTTAACTAGGAAGGAATAAAATATAAATTAAGGTTAAAAATGAAATAACTGTACAACACAAATTAGAATGAAGGGTAAATCTTAATCTATTAAATGGTAAAAATGGTAAATGGCCTGTATTTGTATAGCGCTTTTCTAGTCCCTAAGGACCCCAAAGCGCTTTACACAACCTGTCATCCACACATTCACACACGGGTGATGGCAAGCTACATTGTAGCCACAGCCGCCCTGGGGCGCACTGCAAGAGATTTTTTTTTTAATTTTTTTTTTTAAATGAAATTCAGTTTTTATTTTATTTATTTGGGGAATAAAGGAAAAATAAATCTCTCCTCTGCTCTGTTTCACCTAGAGTCTTTTTCTGTTGTTTTTTTTTTTTTTTTTTTCTTCACAGATCATAGGAGAGAGGGGTTAAAATAACCTTACCCAGGTTAACAGCTATTTGTTACTTGCAATTTTTGATAAGATAAGACTTTATTGATCCCACAACAGGGAAATTTTTGCGTCAGCTCAGGTACAGATATCAGAAGGAAATACAAATAAGTACAATCAATGAAACAAAGTAAGATAATACACTATATACAATGGTAGCATACACAGTATGTGATTATGGATATGGTTGGAAATATGGAAGACATAAACTATATAGCTTGACATAACTATTGCACCACTACTATTCCTATGTATAGACATGTACACACTAAATATACATATGTATACATATACATACACATATACCTGCACATGTCCGTACACATGGAAGGTCCATTATGCATGAAGTGGTGACCGTGGATGTTCACAGTGTCCAGTGACTTATGCAGGGCTCTCAAAATTTCAAAATCCCTGGTAGCCCTTCGGGCAGGGACTCTTCAGTTTTTGGTAGCCCAAAATAAATGTAAGTAGCCCGAATAAAAAAAGAGAGCAATTTTTTGATCGATGTTTTGTTTCCTTTACAATATTATACATTAAAGTATAATATTGTAAAGGAAACAAAACATTAATCAAAAAATTGTTGAAAAACAAATTACAACATTGTATAAAAATTACAATCATCAAGTCAAATACTTGGTTCTAATTGAACAGAAATTTCTATGAACTTCTAAGAACTGTGTAGGACATGAATCAGTCTGTGTCAGATCCTGAATTTGAAATTTCCACTGAAGTCACTGGTAAGAGACAAGTGGAACCAAGATCGAGGCCATTTGCTTTTTGAAGTTTGCAAAGACTGCTAAATTTTGCCAGTGGTAGTTCACTCTTTGCAACATAGTACGCTGTTCTAAACAGATTTTTTCAGGTTTATTTTTAGTATGTTATTTGCAATTGGTGTTTGTTCTGGGAAAGATATTGCAGACTGAGCAATAATGCATTTCTTGCATTTCTCATGTGTTCTAATGGGGGCCTTTCTTAAAATGACTGGTCCCAGTAACAAAGGCGCTTGTCGACTCAGAAATCGAGAGAAAACCAACAACACACCCGGCAGAACATTATGTTATTTACACGGGTGCACATAAGTGGTCCGCATGTGCGCATTCGCTGTCAAAATAAAAGACGCGCACCAGATAAGAAGTTGCAACGCGCGTTTGCGTCCATATAAAAAGCACTGTTTTTGTCCGCTAGAGTGGGATTTTCACGGCACATTCCGCACCACATCTCTGTGCAATCATCATTTGTTTGAAGCCAGCTCACCTCCTGCAACCACTTTTCCGAGAATACGTGCTTCTTTTGTGGTTCGGACTCTTTCTGACATTTGTTTGGAGGTGGAGGAACACCAAAGTAATTGCTTAAAGGAGCTTCTTCGACATCTTTAAGAGTTCTAAACAAATGTCTGTCCTCCTGCAGAAAATCTTATGTATGCAAACACGCGTTGCAACTTCATATCTTGTGTGCGTTTTTTTTTTTTTTTTTTAAATATTTTGACAGCGAATGCGCACCTGCGGACCACTTATGTGCAGCCCCGGTTATATAGCTCGTCATATTGCAGCCACAGAAATTCTTTTGTCCATGAAACCATAAAGCTGCACTTTCTTTTTGCCTTATAGTCTGATTTGTCATAACTTTTCCGTTTTGTGGTAAACTTTTCTTTGGCTGTCATTTCTTCACCCTGACCTGTCTTATTTGGCTCAGCAGAACTAAAATAAATATCCTGCTGCTTTTACACACACACACACACACACACACACACACACACACACACACACAACGGTAAGCGATTCTCTGCGCGATCAACCTCTCATATGTTTAAGCTTGCTACGGGAGATTTCACTTGTCATGTTTGCATAGTAAGCTAACGATTGATAAGACGATGTCAGAGGAATTGGTGCGCAAATTATCATCACTCACCAATCAGTACTGTCGCTCTCTATACACAATTTGCGCGATTGCAAAGTGAAAGCAAAAAACAAGCGCAAATTCAAACGCGATTTCAATATGTCACATATTGACAGTGGCTCACCGATGCCAATGACATAATTACCCAGCTACATTTCCGAAAGAATGCAAAAGCATTGACATATATTTTTCCTTCCTACAATAGTCCGACGGGCAGGGCAGAGAGAGATTTTGGTAGCCCGACTGGAAAAATCGCTAGCCCCGGGACGTCGGGCTAGCGATTTTGCAAGCCCTGGACTTATGACATCGTGATTGAGGAGTTATAGAGTCTAACTGCTGTTGGGATGAATGATCTGTGAAAGCGCTCCTTCCTGCAGCGAGGGTGTTTCAGTCTCTGACTAAAGGAGCTGCTCAGCCCACTCACATACTCATGCAGTGGGTGATGTGGGTTGTTCCTGATGGATGTCAGCTTTACTAACATCCTCCTCTCGCCAACCACCTCCACAGACTCCAGGGGACATCCCAGCACGGAGCTAGACCTCCGCACCAGTTTGTCAATCCTGCTCCTGTCCCTGTCCGTGCAGCCACTCCCCCAGCAGGCCACTGCATAGAAAAGGGCAGATGCTACCACAGTGTCATAGAATGTCCTTAACAGAGTCCTGCAGACTCCGAAGGACCTCAGTCTCCTCAGCAGGTGGAGTCGACTCTGGCCCTTCTTATACAGGATGTCTGTATTTGTAGTCCAGTCCAGTTTATTGTTGAGGTGAACACCCAGGTACTTATAAAAGTCCACTATCTCAATGTCTTTCCCTTGGATGTTCACCGGTGTTGTAGGGGGTGACTTCCTCCTGAAGTCTATGATCATCTCCTTTGTCTTGCCGGCGTTGATTTGGAGTACGTTGGTCTCACACCAGCCAACAAAGTCACTGATGACCCCCCTGTATTCCTGATCATTCCCGTCTGATACGCATCCAATGATGGCTGTATCATCTGAGAACTTCTGTAGATGGCAATCGTGCGAATTATAACAGAAGTCTGAAGTGTAAAGCCTGATGTTGAGCTGTCTAAAATCACAGACCCCCATCTATGCAAAGTCAGGATAAACTGGTGACAGTGCAAGAGTGAAGAGATATTAGAAGCTCCTTCTGGAACAGTAATGTTAAAGTTTTCACACCAGGCAAAGACACTGTCACCTTTTTCCACAATGTCAATGTAAATCCACAGTGGAGTAAAGCACTATTCTATTGATTTCAGTGTTTTGAAAATAATTTTTGTAAAGTGTTAGTTTGGACTTGCTTTAGAAACTTGATGGTTGGAGGACTGACACAGAAGATAAACACTTTATGGGCAAGTTTTAAATGACCCAACCCAACCCCAACCCGAAAAACTAAGTTGTGTGTTACATGTCTTGTGCGTGTCAGGCCAGGAAGTAGGGCTGGACCGTATTATACCGTTCACGGTAATACCGGTATAATGTTAGGCAACGATAGGAAAATGAAATATCGCGATAGAATATGAGTAAAACGTGCATGTACAGTGCCTTTGTTTTCATACGCACATGGCCGATTGTTGAGTGAAACAGATGAACCAGAATTGGTTTGTAAAAATGGTGCAACTTCAGTGATGTGGAACTGGTTTGGTGTTTGTCCGTCAGATACACGACAAAGCACATTTTTTGCAGAACATACAAGCGGCCGTCATTATTGTCGTATTTGTCAGACTAAGATGCTCTGAAATCTGGGAGTAATCTGGGTCCTAAGCTCCATATTCTTCAGGTCAAACGAACACTGCAGCATCACTGAAAGTTAAAAACTGTCTAAATTCTTTCATCTTTAATAAAACGATCAGCATTGCTGCTTTACCAGGTGTAACTATGAAGTTTAACTTCCAGGCATCCACGAAAACAAAAGTTATTACATTTAACGGAGTTAGAAGTTAGCAGGAAGCTAGCAGAAGTTAGCTCGCTAGTTTCGCTAGTTACCTAAGCATGATATAGCATGTTCTGACTGAGAGATTTCTGAAAAAAAATCAAACGTACAGCTCTGCTATCACTTCCAACATAAATGAAGACAGGAAACTAAACAGCAGTGACGTTTGTAGGGTTACTGAAGTTGGGCTAGCTGGTATATAATGATGTGCTACGTGATCGCTAGTGACACAGCTATGTTAGCATAACATAAACAGTGAAGCTGGAGGACGAACACTAACACTTTTACACTTATAAAAGTTAACGTTAAGGTTCCTGATAGTTAGAGACAAATGCAATCGCATGGCAGGATGCTGTAAACGGACCAAACTTCAGTCAGGAGAACAACTGAGATAATCCATCCACAATACGAGGTTAATCATTAATATACTGCAACAACATGGGAATAGAGCATATTCTGGGAATAGAGCAGAACATGGGAATAGAGCAGCTGCCAGAGAATTCAACATTAATGAATCAATGGTACAGAAGTGGAGGAAGCAAGAAGAATGAGTTTAATAAAGTTTGATTTATCTGACTGCTTTGTTTCGCTTAATGTGCGTTATAATCCCGTGCACCTTATGGTCCGAAAAATACGTACTGCATACTGCAGTTTAATGTTGCAAAGCACCTCTTTTTAACTTCAGTGGATATTATACATGGTTATGCTCAGGATATGTCAGCCCATTTCTACTGGAAATGCCTTTTGGTTAAACTGTCAGCAAGGAATTTGCATTTGCACTGTTATATTTTTATAAAGCTTTAATGTACATAAAAACCAGCTTCTTGTTTAAGTGAAAATAAATGGAAGGTTGTCTTTTTGCACTAGTAATGTTGTGGAGTTGTATTTTGTCTCGCATCAATTATATCGTCAGTTATATCGTTATCGCAAATTTTCAAATATATATCGTGATAAATATTTTTGGCCATATCGCCCCGCTCTACCAGGAAGCAGCTCTGTTTGTTCTGCTGTCAGTCAGTCACTCCCTGAGAAGGGACGCCACCAGAAACTGCTCTTCTCTCTCTCTCTCTCTTTTTTTTTTAAATTCTTCTGTCCTCTCAGTTCTTTCTGCTCTCTGTCAAACTCTGTCTTTCCCTTCCCAAGTCCTGCCGCTCACCGAGGGGGTGGGTGGTGGGAGTGCTTCCTGCCTTTTTGTCCAGCTGGCAGATTGAATAGGAACTCCTGGAAAGCTTAGCAAGATCCAGCGCCAGTGCAGAGAGCTGAACAGAGCTGGGAGTCAGATGCGAACTGAGGAGAGCTCAGAGGAGAGGGGAAGCGATGCCGGTTTCACGCTGCTTCTGATGCCTAACAAGGCCACTACTTACCAGCATCGCTCCTCTGTTTTCCCAGAGCTGCTCAGGAGGAGAGCACATCAAAAGCCCTTTAAGAGTCTGAACTCAGGAGTGGCGAAGTTTGATATGAGCTAACGTAGATGGGTTTAAAAGCTTCCCACAACAAAGTTCTCCACATTCTCAGGTCGCAGCTTCTCTCATGGTTTCAGCTGCTTATAATAGGAATCCATGAAGGAAATTAAGTCACTTGTTACTAGTGGTCAGTGGCAGCGACTGAAGCAGATGGATGAGCCTGAATCTCTTTAACAGATCAAAAGCAGTATCTGCCTCACTGATCCGCATCGTAAAACTGTTTGCCTGTGTGTCCTGCTGTCTCTGCCTTTGTTGTTGTGTTCCTCTAAGCCTGTGTGTGTAGTAACGCTGTGCAGTACGCGTGTCCAGATAAGACCGTCTGCAGGCTTTGGATTGACCGCCTTGCCTACTGACCTTGCAGAAGGCAGTGGTTGAAAGACAGCTTTGGGCCGGTTAATCTGCTGGCTTAACCAGATGCATTGATAGACACTAAACACGCACACATTCACTCACACAATAATGATGTTAACTCTTATTAAGAACCCATTTATTCATGCAATTTACCAAAAAGACAGTCATGTGGAAACGATGCACTGTCCTGCAGGTTCAGGTCACATGCTTCAGTTTGTGCTCCCGTCAGTCAAATCAAACATTTGGTTTGGTTGTGGCTGTCAGCCGAGGTAATTTTATTATTATTGACACTGCTAAAAGCCTGTAATGTGAAGCAGGTTGAACATGCTTTGCTAGCCAAACGGCAGCAGTCCAGCTAAGTGGTTATGTGCAGGTAATTATTAACTTGATAGGTCAACCCAAGTTTTCCAGTCTACCTCAAAGCACCTTTATAGGAGAGGCCCAGTGTTTGCAGCATATGACCAGTTACAAATATGGACCAGTCTCCTGGGAGTAGAATGGTATATTTTACAAACTAATCTCTAATATTAGCAAAAAAAATCACAGCGGTCGCTGTGGCCCGAAGTAGAAAGGTATGAGTTTGTTGATAGGAAACCCACTGTATCACTATGTTGTCCCCCTTTGTTTTTCATTCCTCTTTCCCCTCACCCACTAACCAGTCACGGCAGATGGCTGCCCCACCCTCAGCCTGGTTCTGCTGAAGTCTCTTCCTGCTAAAAGGGTTTTTTTCCCCACTGTTGTAAAGTACTTTCTCATCATTTCGTTGTTGGGGATTTCTCCCAAACATTGAGATACTGAGAATATAGAGACTAGTATCAAATGTAAACAGTTTAAATAATGTGGGAAGCACTTTAGTTAAATAGAAGTAAATAAATTAAAATGATGAAGTCAGTAGATAAAGATGGGACTTGTTCCAACACTGTCATGTTTTCATGGGAAAAGTATAATTGAGCTGTTGTCCCTTTGACATGTTCCTACAGGCACAATTAATCACTATAGCGATGCTTGCATCACACAGTGTATCTAACTGTAGTGCATGCAGGTTTGCTGCACCACTGTTTATTGGCTCAGCAGAATGGAAGTGAGCAACCGTTGGTGGTAACACCTGTGCTTTTCCTGCTCTGACAAGCCAAAGTGGTTGCTGGGAAACCCTGTAAAGCACCACACGAAGAAGCAAGACTGAACTATGATGTTGAGGCTTATTTCTTATTTAATTTAATTTTGACCTAAAGATTTATTCTGAAATGTCTTGGATTTAAACATATAATTGCAGTAATGTATATAATATTCAAACATCCTGCTGTTGAAAATATTTGGAGCCAGAGACTGTATGTAGATGGATTTTGATGTTTGCATTTTGGCCATAGAATACCATTACAGACACCTATGTAATGGTAACATAAGTGTCTAAAGCACTTAGGCACTTGGAATCATTTCTCTAAGTTGTTTTGGGCGTTGCTCCTTAGGCATTTTCCCAAAGAGAGTGCTGGCAAACTCAGTACAAACATTAAGGGGATTTTGTGCTCCATCTGGTCCAGAAATGTCTCTTCCTGTAGTTGGAGGCTACGGAAAAAGACATAAAATATGAGCTACTTTTTTCATTCATAGTTCAAATCCAGACTGGGAGTTGAAATGGATGATTAAATTGTACAGGTGTTGCTTTTATTGTGCCTGCACATCATGTAAAATGTATTCAAGGCTACACACAGCTGTGCTTCACGGTTGTAAAGGAGACACCCTGGACTGATGGGTTCTCATAGGTCATACTCGAGGAGCATCAGGCGACAGCTTCAACAGCAAATTCCTCAAGCTTCAAGGTTTCCTGTTTGGCTTTTCAGCCTCACAGGTGTTCGTTTCTTAAAGTCACAGTGCCATATATTTTGGATATCATGGTGCAGTTTACATTTCTCTTGGATTTTTACCAGTACTTCTACTGGTCATCACAGAGGACACAGAAACATGTAGTGAGAAAGGTCCTGCGGTTTCAAGAGTACATGATGGTTCCCTGAAACTCTGCTGTTGTTTCTCTGAGCAGGCTGAAAGTTGCAGAATGATGTCACACTCTCAAGTTCAGTTTTTTCCAGCCTGATCTCTGTCCTGGATCTGTGGTTAGTGTAATATGCATTTAGCCAACCGTGTTAGAGCAGGACGGCAGTCTGTTTACAAACCTGCCTCAGCGCCTCTGGGCGCAGCACCCAGTGCATTCACTGCTTGCTACTCTGCGTACGCATGTGTGTTGGTGCGACTGGCTGGGGTCGCGCACATGTGCGTGTTCATGCATGCTCAGTCAAACCACTGCAGGCAGGCCTCGTTTTGCTCATTCTTCCCCTCTGCTGTGCTCCCGTTCCCTCCGTCTCTATTTTGAGACGCACATGCCTGCTGTGACCCAGCACGTGCCGATTCTGTCAGATTTAGTCTTGGGCTCGGTGGATCGCAGCGCTACACGCCCTTTTCTAAATTTAAAATGATGAAATCAGAAGAAAGTGTGCTGCGCCCATTCGCTGCAGTCAGACTGGGTGCTGACACGGTTTAGTTTGGGCTCTGGATCTCTCAGTCTGCTAAACTTGCAGATCTTTATCATTTGCCAATACACTGACCTTTGCCCCTGTTTGTCCCCCTGTTACAGTTAGTCCCACTGAGCCTCACGAGTGACTGCACTTTTCCAACTCTCCTCATATGCCTGTCTGTCTGGCTGTTCTTTCCTTTTACACCACTATGTTTCCCAGATATCCCGTTTTCACACTTTCTGGTTGAGGCCTCGCACATGTCTGTTAGAGGTGTATGTGTGTTTGTGCTGTGTGTTAGTTAGCAGGCCTGTCAGGATGTTAGGAGGCCAGCTGCAGCCTCAGGGCAGAATGAGAGAAGCTGAGATCCAAAGAGAGAAAGAGGAGGAGGAATGTCAGGAATCCCATGGGAAAGCCACTCTGACCATTTGTATGTTTGTTTGTTTGTTTTTGTCTCTCTAGCAGTCCAGCCTGCCTTAACTCAGTGAACACATGTTTAATATGCAGGCCTTTTAGTAAGTACATTAATCCTGTAGAGTGCTACTGTGCACTCTGCAGGTATGCCAGTGGTACCTGGGCAATAAATGTTCAAATCATCAGTCAATAGATTACCCCGTGAATGAGTCCAAAAACCTGGAAATAAGTTCAGGATTTTGGAGTCCCGATGCCTCCCCTTGAAGTCTTAGATATTGCTGGATATTCAGCATCATCAGGCACAGCCACTCACCAGTGGTGGAGGTATTAAATTCATGACTGTGGTGTACTTTGCCAAAGTATGGCCTATGGCATAAATAGACCCACAGACCGTCTCAGTCAGCAACATTACAAAAACTGGCCCCAAAATCAGTAGCAGGATAGTGCCAAGGTAGCAGTCCAGTACTGAGCAACTGGCATTGTAGGGTACTTTACATAATTTACATTTAGGTGTGAGAGTTAAAGATTCTGGTATCACTGAAAAATAAGCAACCTTTAAATGATGATAGAGGTCGAGATGACAGCAAGGACAGAGAGGAGAAATGGGGCCAACAGGCTGGGCTGGAGAGAGATGGAGAGGAAGAGAAACAGCAGGGAAGAGCTGTGGGGGTCAGCCATCCATCACTGAAGTTTAGGTCACTAATCTATTTACAGAGAGCTGGCACTGCACTTCAACTTGTCATGTGGAACCAATATTTAATTAAAGCTGCACGAGGAAGGCTAATTGGGACGGACCTGCCTTTAGGGGAGGTTTAGGCTGTGGCAGTAACTAAAACAATCAGAAGAATGGAGCTGTCATTTTCAGCTAGTCTTTCACTTCTGCTGTGTACAGCTGACATTTCTGCATGTCATTTGGGAGTGTGTTGGCTTTATTTGATGAGTTTCCTACAATAAAATAGAAAAAAGAAGCAAATATTGCAAATTCTCTCTAAATATTCACTCTTGGCTCTAAATATTGATTCCCTGCAGCTTCGATCCACACACATGGGTGTTGCCCTTAATTTGAATGTGAGTTGAGCCCAGCTGACTTGCAGCTCCCTGCAGTGTTTGCGCTCATCGTTAAAGTGTTTGTGAGGCCTGTTTGGTTTTGTCGAGCCAGCGTGATGTTTGCTGAGGACCCACTGAAATGTTAGCACAGAGTCTCAGCAATTTTAGGTGAGTTGTGTGAAGAGTTCCATCTTTACTTGTGACGCACCTCATTGTCACATCTGCCCCTCAGGCTGGACAGACCACAGACGGAGGCTGCCAGGAAGAGAAACTGAAACCTCTGACCTATGACTTTTTTCTGTCCACAAATGCCAGAGGACACTGCTTTCACACAGGCTGAACAGCCTGATAAAATTGTAGAAAAATTAGTCGGATTGTGTGATATGGAGGGTCAAATATTTGTCTACCTATAACAACTACTGTACGGTGATTCTGCCTCACATTGTCTGGCAGGATGAGTTGAATGGAGTGTCTCATTGTGCAAAACACATGGCAATACTGCTTTATCAGTATCAAGATGTCATTTCAGTGTCATGCATAACAATAACTGTTTAGTTCCTTGTATGAAGTGCATCCGTCACACAATAGGCTCTGGATACGCTGTTTGCACCAAAACATTAGTGCCTGACTAACAAAACCAACCGATGCAATAAAGATTCAACTGAATTCAGAGCTGCAGACTGGCAGCGCTGAGTTCCCAAAGGACATGCATTCTTTTCCACATAATAACACTTTCTCTGTGGTGGTGGGATGCACACAAAAAAAGGATACCAATTTTTTTTTATTTAGTTATTAACCGAAAACTATGAACACAGAGAATGATTAAAGCAGTTAGTGCAGTGAGTGCACAGACTCCAGCGCTGTCATCTTAAAGTGCAGCTGGTGATGGCATGCTTGCTAGCTTAAAAAAAATGTTTCTTCAAATGAGTGAGTTGGGCGTGGTGTAGCAGAGGAAGCTGCAGCAGACAAACTGGATTCCCAACTCACGTCATTGTCAGAATGTCAATCATAGCTGAGCAAATACACACAGGGGCGACCGTGGGGTTAAGAGGGGGTAAAGAATGCAATCCAGCAAAGCATTACACCCTCTCGGCGTAGCCTGATGATATGCACAGCTGTCCTATGAGCAGTAAGAATGAACCCATGCAGATTTAACCCCCAGCAGGTGTTTTGTTTAGAGGATGAAAGGAGTCATACGAGGGGAAAAAATGATGGAAAACTTTGAGCTGAAACCCTTCATTAGGGTCTGTGTTTTTAAAGCTTCTGACATGTAATGAACACTTGGTTTGTTGTCAACGGTTTGCTGTCAACGGTTTGCAAAAAGAAAGTATTTGAATGACACAGGAGCCTGAGACTTTTTACAGCAGACTTTACTTTTAGCGGACGTTACTGGAAAATTGCTTATCAATCAAGAATTACTGGAGCAACATCTGACTCACATTAAAATGGAAATACTCCAGCTTCCTGCTTTCAGGCTGCACACAGATGCTGTATGTAAGAGCTCAGTGGACTGTACTGCACTATACACGGTTTTCTCAGCTGCTCCTTTCAACGCAGATTTAAAGTCAGAGGCAGTGATTCAGCACGCTTTGATAGTGACGTTGATATTCTGTTTGGTCTGTTTAGAACTAGTATTGATATTTGATTTTGTCTTTAAATGGAGTTGAAAATTCAGACCAGTCAGTCTATATAATGACACAGAAACGTGGTATACATTTGGATCAGTTCTCAGTTCTACCCAAAGCATTTTTTTAAATATGTAAATGGTGTTAAAAACACCTATTTCTATACTAATAACATTACATCAGTATTGTTGACCACTCTGTGATTTGTCAAGTAAAAACTGCGTAAACATCTGCTTATGAAACATGAGAAAAGGCCTCTTTGTGCAGCCGCTAGCAATTTTAAATTAGAGTAAAGAGTTTTTTTATAGAGGAAAATGGTAAAATGGATTATAGAATACTTTACTTGGATGCTTGGACGTTGGTGTTTATATGCCCTGCTGGTATGTATATGTGCAGGAAACACTGAAAAAGCACACACATCAATGTCAACACCGGGTAACAGAAAAGTCATAGACATGTTTCCACCTACTTGGAATCACATAAAAACAACAATGCTGGAGCTGAAACATCAGTGAGTTAATTGATTTGGTGGCATGTTTTTAAAGGACAACTTGAGGAAATTCTGTGAGTCACGTGTCTGCTAACTGAAATTTAAGGGTTTCAGATTGTTGGACAACTTAAAAAAGACATTTTATAGATGTTGCAAGATTACAAGCGTCCTCTGACCTCTATGAACAAAACATCTGGAAAATGATCTGCAGATGGCTAAATAATAACACGCGTCGACACATTTTTGCCATTCTTTGTAAACTGGATGTGTTATGGTTTTCTCGTAGCACCTTTAAATTCTCTTACCTGATAGATCTGATTCAGAATTTTAATTTTTGCTCGGTAACCTTTTTTTGTCCAGTACTCTAATCTTGGTCTGTTTCTGATGTGTCCTTTTTGGAAACCCCCTCAAGCTACTGTGTACCCAGCCCAGATTGATGTTTGGCCACAGATTACTCCAGTTTTCAAAGCCTGAAATTGTGTCGTGGGAGTCGGTCAGAGGTCTTGCTGGGACAGGCAGCCCTCCTTCCCTCCAACCAAACACTCCTCCAGTGCCTTTTCATGAGACACAAGCCAGATGCTCAGCTATTAATCACAGGCCTGTGTGATGGAGAGGGCGAGCATATGCAATGTGTATGTTTGGACTGACTGTGCTCTTTGTCAAGTAAATGTTTGTGCAGCTTCTGTGCCGTCAGTATGGGAGAAGGGAATGGAAAGTTGGCACTGTGAGGACCGAAATAGAGAGATTTATACTTCAAGGACGCACTGAGCGAGGAGGACAGAGGAAGAGTAGATAAACGGGGGGTGGGTGAGAGAGAAAGTCAGCAGGAGATGGAGAGGAAATGTTTTATTCCCTCCATCTGAAAGCTTTTCATGCTGGCAGATGAGTCCCTGACCTTTCCCCTTACAGACAGTGAATCTGCTTTATTATCTGCACTGCATCCATGTCTCTTCGGGCCATCTCAATATTGTGTTCAGCGCATGCACATGCTTTTATACATGCGTTATGTAAAGTCCTTTTTGTCATGTGTTCAGCTGGTTGTACTTAGAAAACAGTAAGATTATATAACGTTGCTTAACTTGTGCTTTTGTCCTCAGGTGAGTCTGGTCTCGGGAAATCGACTCTCATCAACTCCCTGTTCCTGACTGACCTCTACTCTAAGGACTACCCTGGCCCCTCCCACAGGATTAAAAAGACTGTTCAAGTGAGCCTTTTCAGCTTTTTGCCCAGTAAATGAATCCTATGAAGTCTAGGTCACCATTGATGACAAGATCTGTAACCTTAACTAGAGATGGCACAACACCACTTTTTTATGACCGATATCATAAATTTGGATATCTGCCGATACCGCTATGAATCCGATATAGTGTATTTTTAATCAATAAAACAGTTTTTTTAAATATCTTGCTGCATTTTGTATAAGTTCATACTCAAGTTTTAAAAAAACAAAAACACTAAACCTATTCTGTTATACCTGTATGCAAAAAATATACTGCACCCAAAATATTTCATAGTTCAGCAATACTGATCAAGATAACAAACTTAAATCCTCCATCCTCCCTGTTCTGGTATTTTAAAGAGCACTTAGCAGAAATATTAAACAACCTAACTAATAGGGTTGCAAACTCCCAGCAAAAAAAATAAAAACAGGGAACCACCCCCTGCCTCGTGATGCTTTATCGGCGTAATCAACCTTAATTTAATGCACGTGTTATTTAAAAAAAAATGCCCAGAAATCAATTATTTTTCTACAATAATTAAATAGATTCAACATCTTTCTTCAACAGAATTGCAGACTGCACAGATGGTACCTTCCCAAAGGAAAAAGTACTATTGCTTACTAGGGTATATTAGACTTAACCGATCATTGATCAGTTTCATGATTGAAGTAGCAGCAGCAGGAGAGGGAGGGAGACAGAGGCAGTTGCTCCATATATCGGTTGTTAAGCTTAACGCGGGAATGCTTTACAAACATTCAGAGATGAACTTACACACTTGCTTTACTTCTCTCTGGGATAACTTTCTCGGAGATGAAATGCCGGGTTGGTAGCGAGGCTCCAAATGCTCAACCAGATCGCTGAGAGGTCTCACACGCCACAGCCGCTCTATCATGTGACACATACTGCTCGACGTGCTAAAGTTATGAGCTGAGTTACGCCATGTCACAAGTTTTGTGAGGTGCTTTTGTGATATTTAATGGATCGGATTACATTTTTTATTTCTCTCCAATATCCGATCCAGTAATTTAGGTTCGTATCAGACCGATACATAATATTGGATCGGTCCATCCTTAACCTTAACCCCTGTTTCCTTTACACTTTACATCACATGTGATTTCTGGGTTTTGAATTATGCTTTATAACTAAAGCACATTAAAACGATACTTTTTAACTAAATGTACTTTACTTTCTTTTAAACGCAGGGTTAGGTATAACCTAATAACCCATGGTAGTGTTAATTCTCACCCTAACCCTATATGGGTCAGACTTCAGTTGCCATCAGTTCATTTTTAGCTTCAGGTCCAGTGTAGAGATGTTTTGAGTTTTTGTTAATGGTCTCTGTACAACCCCATGTCTTCTTATAGTTGATAGTCATATAAACAAAGGCACTATATGTGCTAAGACTGTGAGATCACCATTCACCTTTTTCCTGCAAGATTTTGAAGCTTGATGTCGATTTCTTCTACGTTCTAAATTCCAGCAGCGACAGCAAATACTGGGATGAGGATTAGGGAAACCATAAAATGAACAGATGTCTTACAAGAAAGTGTTGTTTCTCAAGCCAGTTTGAAGGAAAATAACCTTGTTAATGGAGACATTTTAAGTCCTCCCACAGCCGTTGCTCAAGGCATTTTGTCATTTACATTCCAGTGTCAGTGATATCTCCTAATATCTAAAAACAAGTTCTTCACGTAGTACTCATTCCCTCGGAAAAATGATGATTTCTGGGTGTTAAAAGTAAGCATCAGTGTGACCACACCATATGTTAGGAGCCCCTGAAAGTAATCTCATTCATTCTGGCCAACAAAAAAGTGTACTTGAGCGTGAGGGGGCAACTATTTGAATTTGGTAGTTGTTTTGGTGAGCAGTTCAGAGACCCTTGTGGAGCTCGTGGTTAGGTCTCAGTGTTTGCAAACTCGACCTCAGTGTGTGAGGCCAACCTGAACTATAAAGTGTAAAGAAAAAAAAGTCAGGTACAGTTAAACTTGATGGAATGCAGGTTGAATGTTCACCTACAAAGTAAAAGTTGTGCCATTTTGGATGATGTTGACATTTCCTCAAGAGTTGTTGAAAAGCTCAAATCTCTAATCTGAGCTTAAACACATCCCGTATATGTAGACGTTAGACCAGTTATTAAATCCAAGAGTTGACTTTTTTTTTTTTTGCACCAGCACGTTCAAAGTCTTAACTGGTGTCTTCAGTAAAAAAAAAAACAAAAAAAAAACATGACAGATAAGCACAGGCACTGAAAGGGATGAAGTTTCATGTTTTCTGACAAATTAATTGAGAACATCTGGTCTGGTCATTCTGAAGGCTTTTCTTGCTCCTGCATTATCAGCCAGGTTTGTTAAAATTGACATGTTAGTAGGGATGGAAGGCTAAGAGGGGAGCAGGATTCTGCTGGGGAAGAAGAGAGTATAATGGAAAAGGAGAATGAGAATGCAGGATGGAGGAACTACGAGGCAAACAACAACGCCACTGGACCTAGTTTTGTCCTTTTATGGTAATGGCAAATTGAAGTGGAGGAGGGAGACTGTGTCTGGAGTAAAAGGGGCAAAGGAGAAGCAGTTTGGGAAAGAGGAAAAAGCAGAAGATGGAGATGTGGGACAGTGTGATGAACTAAGACGGAAAGAGATGAGATGGTGGTGGCAGGAGAAGACGGACAGAAGCAACATGGCGATGAGTGAGGAAAAGGTGGAGCTTTGTAAAACTAAAGAGCGTATAAACCTCGAGGAGGGTGATGGGGTAGATGTGATGAGGGGAGAGACAAAGAAAAACAGAGGATCAGGGCTGAATTTTCCCCTTGGGTCTGAGAGGGTCAATAGCAGGGCAGGAATGTTCCCATGAAATGTAACACCCTCCCACCCCACCCTCAACCACTACTTAAAAGCTGAGAATTCATCTCCACACGCCGCTTTGCACTATAATTCGATTCCCACTACCATATTACTGTTGTCTTTTCACATGAACGCAAACAAGCATCACCCACACATCCATACAGCACACAGCAGCCGTGAGATGGATGCGTTCATGAAGTTTGACCTCGACAGCCACGAGATTGAGAGCAGACCTCTCCAGGCTAGTGTTGGGGTTATGAAGTCTTAAGATTTCCATATGGGTATGTCATAGGGGAAAATTCCATATACTGGGATTAATGTGAACCTAACATTTACAACTCTAAATGGGTGGCTGGCAGCCGAGTGGGTGAGAGAGGTTAAAATGTTGTTGTTTTTTTGTTTGTTTTTTTTAATCAGTGTAGGTGAGCACTATTGTATCATTCCGATGTACGTTAGCTAGCACCATCTGCAGAAGGAAAAAGTCCCCATGAAATGGCAGTTGGTGTAGTTGTGTGAAGCCTTTGGTGGATGATGAAAGTGAAGACAGACAGGAAGTGCATGGGAAGGAATGAAGCAAAAGGTTGGAAAAGTCAGGATTAAAAGCAAACACAGTTGGATAGCAGATGTTTTACTTTGCCAAAGGCACAGACTCGGCAGCATTTTGGAAAATAGGGACCTGTTAACTCACAGTAAGCTAACAGTAAGCCATATATTCCAAGATGGAGAAGGCTAAGGTATCTTTATATCTGACTTTGACTCTGATAGTCGTCCTGGTCACAGAAGGTTTTGCTCTCCAAAACTCGTAACAAATGAGCACATTATGTCAAATGTTGTCTAAATGTAAGTAGGTACGCAAGTCAAGGCTGTGGATCAGGACGGGTATAGACAGTCTCTGAACCAGAAAATAGATTTTTGTGCATTTACCATTAAACAATAATTATTAAATTGGACTTAAGTTGATGTTGACTTTTAGCCTTTGGCAAATTTTAATGCTTTATAATGCCAAGTTACTCATTCCTTTTTATAGTTCAATGCAGCATGGAGTGCAGCTAGAGATAACCAACCAAATTTATCTGGCAAAATGGAGATGACTGAGTGCCAAAGATGCCCAAATATAATCTCAAGTTAAACTTATGTTGTAAATATTAGATTTTAATAGAGTCCAGCATAAATATGTGTGCAGGCATTGGCAGCTTAGACATCTTCACCAAAGTCTTCATCGAGCCTGAAATGTGTCTCTGAACCTAAAATAACAATGTTGTTCCATTCAGACCGAGGTGCATAGAGGTGCCTTATGTTATAGAGCAGGGGTGGGCAATTCCAGGCCCCAAGGGCCGGTGTCCTGCAGGTTTTAGATCTCACCTTGGGTCAACACACCTGAATCACATGATTAGTTCATTACCAGGCCTCTGGAGAACTTCAGGACATGTTGAGGAGCTAATTTAGCCATTTAAATCAGCTGTGTTGGTTCAAGGACACATCTAAAACCTGCAGGGACACCGGCCCTCGAGGCCTGGAGTTGCCCACCCCTGTTATGGAGGAAGTAGGGTTTTTTTGTAGGAAGTCACTTATACGTCACACCGAATTTAGTCAGACGGTGCTATTCATAAAATATGGCAGGATTATCCAGTCACTTTTTACACTTATTAGAAAACAGACCTGAGATCTGTGAGTCCTTGGGTCAGCTCTCAGTCTCTTGAGTAAACCCATTTAAACCTCTGCATTTTGTGTATGAAGTCAAAGGCAGACTCACAGTAAGATACAGACTTCAGGTCTGAAATCTGTATGTTCCAGTATCAACACTATTTTGGGTTTGCAATGCATCTATAATACATGCTATAGTCTGGGAAACTGAACAAACTCTGAGATGGTTTGGTATTTCAAATTAAAGTAAGTAAAAATCTCAGTATCTACACTTCTAAATCTGTCCTGTATTCTTTACAAACTGACAATCGTTCAGTCAAAGCACTGTGTATTTTCAGCTTCTTTTCTTTAAAGTTTGCAGACTCTTTTCATTTCCTCATTAGGTTTAAATTTCTCCACTGCATCAATTTGAAAGTCCTGTTCATTTTGTGACGTTCGATTGTACTGCACACTTGGCCTAAATTATAAATGACAGGAGCCGCTCAGGCAGCTGTGATTCTGCATCTTTGTGCTGGTCTGTTGTGATCCAGACGACGCACCAAGGCGGTGCTAAATTTACTCTGTTTTGACGAGACTGAAAACATTAAGAGCCTTTTGCTTCAAGCTTTCTCTCGCTCTATTGCGCTCATCATACCTCATGTGAGCCCCATGAGCGCAACGTGGGCAAGCAGGCTCTCCTCCAAGCAGCAGTTAGTGTGCATACGTTGGAAAGGAGCCGCTGTGGTCTGAGGCTGAGGGGGAGAGACCGGGTCAGAGTATTTATATTGCAGAACAATCTCCCATGTTTTGTCGCTCTCTCACATTCCCCACAGATCAGATTTCTTTTAAATGATGGTGTTGAGCCTGACGGCATTTTTGAGGTTTTCTCCCAATCTGTTTTTCTTCACGGAAACGGTGGAAATGGCAGATTTGGTTTTGAGAAGGGCTGACATGTCATGCGCAAACACTTACAATACAGACACACATTTAACACACATGCCTGGCTGCACAATTAAGGTCAAATGTGTAAAAAAAAAAAAAAAATTATATATATATATATATATATATATATATATATGTATGTGGTCAGCTGTAAAGCCAGACAGATTATCTGAAGGTTTGTGGAAGCTAAAGAATGTTTGTGTTACAGTGAGAGGGCTGTAGTTTGACTTAAAGGGGCGATCCTAAAATAACTACATGGTCCTGTGAAACTATGCGACGAAGTGGGGGAACAGCTGGCGAGCTTCAGGAAATGGATGGATCTCTGGGACTGAATGGGAACGTATGTGACTGCAGACTATGATGAACAGTTTGCAGTGATAGCTTCACTTTTTGGCATATGTAATTAAACATTAAATTAAAATCAGCTGCATTGAGTGAACACCCAAACTCAGTGTGCATACATGGCTGTTGTGTAAAAAGGCTTTCATACAGTGACATATGCACTCATGGCATGCTAGAGTGGATGTAAAGATGGGAGAAGAAAAGTCTAAATGCCTTTATCATCTGCTGGACTCTCCAGTATGTGTAATAAATATTATTTCTATCATAAAATTCACCTTTTGGCTCAGCTTAAAAATACCCCCATGCTCTATTTTTAACCATGTTTAACTATTAAGACAAATGGGAACTCTGCTGTATTTGTTTTACTTTACATTTATTGACAGGATTCACTAAGTCACATTCAGTGGCAGATCAGCTGACGTAAGTGACACACACAGCCTATCCGGTTGTTCAGTGATGACGCGACGAATCCTACTTCCGGGTCTAAAGTAGTCTGCGTTTAATATGGCTTTTGTGTTGTTAACATGTTTAATGTTATGTATTTTCTTCTATTTGATCTCATAAAGCTCCTAAAACAGTCAGTGACCACTGTTGACCTCCCTCGGCTTTTATTACCGCTAATCATTTATTTAAGCTCAGTTTTTAAAACCTTAGGATGTAACTACAGCCCAGCCCATGCAGCAGTATATGAATGACTAACCTCGTATTGTGGATGGATTATCTCAGTTGTTCTCCTGGCTGAAGTTTGGTCCTTTTACAGCATCCTGCCATGCGATTACATTTGTTCCTGACCACCGAGAACACTCACGTTAACTTTTATCGAGTGGAAAAAAAGTTAGCTTGTTTATATTATGCTAACATAGCTGTGCCGCTAGCGGTCACGTAGCACATCATTATATACCAGCTAGCCCAACTTCAGTAACCCTACAAACGTCACTGCTGTTTAGCTTTCCGTCTTCATTTATGCTGGAAGTGATAACAGAGCTGTACATTTGAATTTGTTTCCAAAACCCTGCAGTCAGAACATGCTATATTGTATTTAGATAGAAGCTAGCGAGCCAACTCCCTGCTAACTTCTAACTCCGTTAAATGTCATAAATTCCATTTTCATGGATGCCTGGATGTTAAACTCAGTTGTTACACCTGGTAGAGCAGAACGCTGATCATTTTATTAAAGATGAAAGACTTTAGACAGTTTTTCAACTCTCAGTAATGCCATAGTGATCGTTTGATATATGGACCTGCAGCGGAGTTTAGACCCAGACACGGCTAGTGACGTCAGACTGAACAACCGGATAGGCAAATCACACATTGGGTGCTCTGTTTAAGTTGGTTTAGAATGCCAACGTGTGCTGGGCAGTTGCCGAACTCTGTTGTGCCTTTCCACCAAACAAGCTTTAGTCTAAAGTGTTTTTTAATGAAACTGTGCGCAAACCTTAGAGTTGCAGTTTCATTGAGGAGGTGCTGTTTTCAATGGAACTGATACCATGCACAGTAAGGAATTTGAGTGTAGTAAAGTTCAGGCACACTTCAAGGACCAGTTTAGCTGTAATCAGCTGATCTCGATGCCAGCACATATAAGCTGAAGGCTCAGATGGTACATTTTTACTTTCTTTTGACACTACTCTTCATGTTCAGCATGCCCACAGTTGTTGCGTGTGTGCAAGCCTCTTTACAACCCATCATCACCCAGGTCCTTTCACGCTGTATGTCACTGAACCACTGTCATAATCTGCTGTCACTGATGTCTGTTTTGTTCTGTGCTGGTTCGTGCAGCTGCTCTCATTGCCTCCATGGAAATCGAACTCTTCTTTGGAAGACAGTGGTTTTGACTTAAGTAGCCACACACACACACACACACACACACACACACACACACACACACACACACACACACACACACACACTCAGTGCTGAGAGGAAGGAAAAGAACTTCACTCGTATTGTACACATACTCAACCAGCAGATCGGTTTCGGCTGTGTGGGAGGACCTGCTGTGCAGTGTATGTAGTCCAACATGTGTGGGCAGATACATGCTGTCAAATTATATTCTGAAAGTGTGAAGTTATTGCAGCTATTGGCAACACTTTATAAATACTGAGGCTGAGATCCCAAGAGTTCTGAAGGGTGTGAATGTTTGTGTTTCAGGTGGAACAGAGTAAAGTTTTGATAAAGGAGGGAGGAGTCCAACTAACCCTAACCATCGTGGACACACCAGGGTTTGGCGATGCAGTCGACAACAGCAACTGGTGAGGATTGCCCACGAAGACATGCACAATTTGATTCTACCAAGCAATCATATGCTCTTTGTTGTATAGTCTACTCTCTCTCTGACATCATCTTTCCATGTTCCCAGCTGGCAGCCTGTCATTAATTACATTGACAGCAAATGCGAGGACTTCCTGAATGCTGAGTCGAGGGTCAACCGCAGGTCCATGCCAGACAACAGAGTCCACTGCTGTCTATATTTTATTGCGCCATCTGGACACGGGTGGGTGCTGCATAAGATGATATAATAAGATGCAGATGTAATTAAGAGACATGAAATGTTCGAAAGGTGGCAGTGATGCTGTCTGCATATAACTGGAAAGGATGTACTTGAGTGTCTGTCTGTCTCATAAAAGAGGAGGCTGCCAGCCAGTGTTTGTGACCCACATACAAACCAGTTCTGCTCATGCTCAGTAGAGTTTCCTGATCTCCATCACTGAATCACTCAGAGTGGAGACTCGCAGCAGCTCCCAGGAACAGCGCTTTCAACTCAGACGTGCCATACTGTCTTACGTTAGTGTGTGCGCGCACCTCTCAGGCTTTGGTGATGGATCTAAACCTGCAGAGTTGATTGGCATGCAGTGTGTTTAAAATAACACTAATTTGTTAAATATTTCAGCAGCCCAAAGCATAAAATGTGTGAAACATGTTGCTGTCTGTGAATGTCAAAACACAATCTGACATTTTCTGATCATTTTAGCTCAGCTTTAAGTGCCTCCATGATGCACCTTAACTGCATTGAGGCAGTGACAAAGACAGGAAACCGGTCTATGAAAATAAACAGTCTTCAATCGATCATCCAGCAAAGTCGGGCTCACTTGTCAGATCAGCTGCAATTTGTGCCATCCTACATCAACTGAAGGCTCAGCGGATTCCCTTCTGGACATCAGATGGGCAAGTCTCACATGGGTTTTTATGTTGAGGCTGCTTTACCAGTTGTTTTAGTTGTTCTACATCAGCAAGCCATTTAGAACCCAACTTCACCTCAGGACCACATTTCATGTGGTTTCCTGTCTAAATCAGTGTCATGTTATTATCATTAATGCCAGCTCTATTCTGTGCTGGGGCCTTCCTGCTACTGTATCCTTTGGTTTTACAGTTATACAGAAGGAAGGATATGGAGGCCCCACAACACATGTTCCAGATATAATTTACTCCAGACAGAAATGACAATCTTTCTTGAACTATGAGAAAAGCACACAAGCAGTTGAAAAGTTCATTAAATGTTAAATAAGCCGGTCTTATCTCTCCCCTTAAAGTGTAATCATGCACAAAACTGTCTGTTCAGGTATTCTGTTCCTACTGCCTCCAACATAAAGAAAACGGTGGATCTTTATGCTTTTCTCCTAACCATCGAGAAACAAGCACTGGTACATGGTTGAGCAAACGACAGGTCATCCTGCAACTGGAGACGCACATTTTGGTTTTCTTTGTTAAACAACTGCTGCAGTTTGTTTATCATCAATAACAGATCAGATTTTAACATGTGAATTTTACAACTCATCATAAATGGTTCTGCCACACCACAGCTTCTTGTATTCTTTGAGCAGTGTTCTAAGTTTAAAGTCAGAGACAAGTCAGTAAATTGTCCACTTCACTGAGAAGATGCATCACTTAATTACGCTTTTACTGTCACCCCAGAGGAATCTGCCTACATTTCCAAGCAGACTCTTTACCACTTTTAAATGATCTGCAACAAGCTCCAGAAGGCCCGTTTCCACACTGCTGCCTCCAAAAGTCACTCACATGTGGCTGTAAAATGTGAAATCCTATAAATCCTGCTTTAGAAGTAAACTGCATACTCATTTCCAGACCTGTCCTCTCTATGATGTTTTAGTTCCCCGGAGTAACTACAAGAGTTCTGACAGTGAGTCCAGCTCATGCTGGTTTGATTAATCGGTCTCAGTGTGTGGGAGATTTCGGATTTTGACTTCACAGAAATGCCCTTCGAGTCTCCTGCTCTAACCAGACACTCTGACTCCAGTGTTATCTGGGGCTGCCTTCACTCCAGCTCTCCTCTGGTGCAGCAGCATTATATCCAAAGCTGTCCTCACTCGCTGAGCCGCCCAGCAGCTGTTTTGCTGGCCTCTTTCATGGGACAACTAATTCAACTCAACACGCAGCAAAAAGCATTTGCAGATATATAAAGTGCTTTCATGTAGACAGTGGTAATCCATTGAGCTGGCAGAATAATAACTGTATTATAGTTTTGAATGCAATGCTAAACTTATTGTGTGCGATTCTATTTTACGTTGAATAGTTTTCCCCAGAAAGGTTAAACTGCATAATGAGCCTTTAACCTGCACATTATACAGGGGGCTATTTAGTATTATACTCCATTAATTTACTATCCGTCCACTGGAACACTGATGTAGTGGGCTGACAGCTAACATTGTAAACAAACTGAGAGAGAAAAGGAAAAATTAATGATTACTGCATTCACGACAGACCCTCAATGTTTGTGATGTGATTAGGAATTTCACATAAGGTATTTCCCAGCTATATTTTGGAAAGGGGGCCTCAGAAGGATCAAGGTTATGGACTCTGTAGCATGAGGAGTGGATTCTAATGGTCACCTTGAATGCATTTCTACTTTGGTAGCCTGGAAGCATTTGGCTTCTCTATTTTAATCTGACTTCTATTGTATGTCATGTACATTGTACAAAAACTATTACAACAGTGTTTATATTGTATACTTAAATGTAAAATGACAACAAAGTAGACTCTGAAGCCATCACAGTGTTTGTTTTGTTGTCCTCATGAGAGGATTGTATTGGACTCTGTTGTTCCGGTCAGTTGTTGGCAGTACTGAGTAGTGGACTTGCTTTCTAAGTAAGTGTTTTCTGGTGTTGCTCACTGAGGAAGAGTAGAGGCTGCAGCAGAGAGGACAAGTGCACATCCTTTAGGATTTTGGCTGAAAATTTGTCCAACATCTCTAACACAAGTCACTGCACCGGCAACTGAGAGTGTCGAGGACTGTTGCCATTTTGAATTTACATTCAGAAAATGGCAAAAAAACAAGAAAATCTTCCACTCCAACAGCTGATAATACAAATGTGGTTTGTTCTGTTAGGACTGACTGTGTGCCCGCACAGCTTGGCATTCAGAGGTGAAGACCCTGTGGCTCCCTGACAGTCACTTGCTGTGGGCTACATGTATTGTACAGTTTTGTGTGGCCCTCTGCTGGTGACCCACTGAACTGCTCTGAACTAAAGAGGCACACTGTGGTATTTTCTGTAGATTCAGTCTTGTGAGTTGATTCCTCATTCATGTGGTGAGTCACACAGCCAAATACAGCTGCTGACCCACTTAAAATAATGTAATGATATTCAACCACAGCTTCATGAACTGACACATCAGCCCCAATGAACTGTATATAATTTACAGGGAGTGCAGAATTATTAGGCAAGTTGTATTTTTGAAGAATAATTTTATTATTGAACAACAACCATGTTCTCAATGAACCCAAAAAACTCATTAATATCAAAGCTGAATGTTTTTGGAAGTAGTTTTTAGTTTGTTTTTAGTTTTAGCTATTTTAGGGGGATATCTGTGTGTGCAGGTGACTATTACGGTGCATAATTATTAGGCAACTTAACAAAAAATAAACATATACCCATTTCAATTATTTATTTTTACCAGTGAAACCAATATAACATCTCCACTTTCACAAATATACATTTCTGACATTCAAAAACAAAACAAAAACAAATCAGCGACCAATATAGCCACCTTTCTTTGCAAGGACACTCAAAAGCCTGCCATCCATGGATTCTGTCAGTGTTTTGATCTGTTCACCATCAACATTGCGTGCAGCAGCAACCACAGCCTCCCAGACACTGTTCAGAGAGGTGTACTGTTTTCCCTCCTTGTAAATCTCACATTTGATGATGGACCACAGGTTCTCAATGGGGTTCAGATCAGGTGAACAAGGAGGCCATGTCATTAGTTTTTCTTCTTTTATACCCTTTCTTGCCAGCCACGCTGTGGAGTACTTGGACGCGTGTGATGGAGCATTGTCCTGCATGAAAATCATGTTTTTCTTGAAGGATGCAGACTTCTTCCTGTACCACTGCTTGAAGAAGGTGTCTTCCAGAAACTGGCAGTAGGACTGGGAGTTGAGCTTGACTCCATCCTCAACCCGAAAAGGCCCCACAAGCTCATCTTTGATGATACCAGCCCAAACCAGTACTCCACCTCCACCTTGCTGGCGTCTGAGTCGGACTGGAGCTCTCTGCCCTTTACCAATCCAGCCACGGGCCCATCCATCTGGCCCATCAAGACTCACTCTCATTTCATCAGTCCATAAAACCTTAGAAAAACCAGTCTTGAGATATTTCTTGGTCCAGTCTTGACGTTTCAGCTTGTGTGTCTTGTTCAGTGGTGGTCGTCTTTCAGCCTTTCTTACCTTGGCCATGTCTCTGAGTATTGCACACCTTGTGCTTTTGGGCACTCCAGTGATGTTGCAGCTCTGAAATATGGCCAAACTGGTGGCAAGTGGCATCTTGGCAGCTGCACGCTTGACTTTTCTCAGTTCATGGGCAGTTATTTTGAGCCTTGGTTTTTCCACACGCTTCTTGCGACCCTGTTGACTATTTTGAATGAAACGCTTGATTGTTCGATGATCACGCTTCAGAAGCTTTGCAATTTTGAGACCGCTGCATCCCTCTGCAAGATATCTCACTATTTTTGACTTTTCTGAGCCTGTCAAGTCCTTCTTTTGACCCATTTTGCCAAAGGAAAGGACGTTGCCTAATAATTATGCACACCTGATATAGCGTGTTGATGTCATTAGACCACACCCCTTCTCATTACAGAGATGCACATCACCTAATATGCTTAATTGGTAGTAGGCTTTCGAGCCTATACAGCTTGGAGTAAGACAACATGCATGAAGAGGATGATGTGGACAAAATACTCATTTGCCTAATAATTCTGCACTCCCTATACAGTTTCATGGATGCTGTATTTTAGCATTTTTTTTCCATCCTCTAGTCTTAGTCCAGGGATAGGGAACATTAGTCCTCGAGAGCCAGTGTCCTGCAGGTTTTAGATCTCACCCTGGGTCACCACACCTGAATCAAATGATTAGTTCATTACCAGACCTCTGGAGAACTTGAAGACATGTTGAGGAGCTAATTTAGCCATTTAAATGAGCTGTGTTGGATCAAGGACACATATAAAACCTGCAGGACACCGGCTCTCGAGGCCTCGAGTTGCCTACCCCTGTCTTAGTCTGTAGATATTCAGCCTCTGAGAGTAAAGAGAAATCCAGCATGCAAAGGGACGAAGCAAATATTTCTCTAACTCAAAGTCTTCAAAGGAAAATGGTTTATTCACTCAGCACATGATGAGCATCCTCGGCCAGTAGCTATCTGTCCTCCTCATGCTTTTCCTTCTCTGTCTCCTCTTCAGCCTAAAACCTCTTGATATAGAATTTATGAAAAGGCTCCATGATAAAGTCAATGTCATACCTCTCATCGCAAAGGCTGACACACTGACGCCTGAGGAGTGCCATCTTTTTAAAAAACAGGTATTTCTGCACATTTGTGTCACATTAAAGGTGCTAACTAAGGCATACTGAGAAACTGAGCTGTTGCATATGTGCCGTCTTTACTTTCTACAAGCAGCACATACAGTGGCATGCACACATTTGGGCCTCCTTCCATTCAGTAATGTTAAACTAAGCAACGTTGTGTATCGTACACCCAATACAAGTTAAGCTAATGTGATATCTTAGCTCTGTGTATGCAGATCTGTTGGTAACTGATCACTTTCTCTCTTCAGATTATGAAAGAGATTCAAGAGCACAAGATTAAAATATACGAGTTTCCAGATGTAGACGAGGATGAGGACAATAAGCTGGTCCGGAAGATCAAGGTAATGAAGGATGCAGTTCTTTTCAAGCTTGACTCAGGGTTTTCCGATTGATCTCCGCAGGGACAACCAAAAGATCGGTGTGTCCTTTGTTCAAGGTCCACATATAGCTGCTGCTATCTCACTTATAAGGCTGATTGTATAACTGATCATCAGATTTAAAGACAGACTGATGAACTTTGGTGACTGTCATGCACATAACTCCCTGACGCAGTCACTGTTGTCATGCATATATGAATATACAGAAAAGGTAAATAAGAAGTGAGATTTCTGGTACCGGATGCTTCCTGGTTTCCATTTGTCATCCAAAAACTGTTGTGTTTGAGCAGACTTTTGTTTCTAAGTGTCAAATGGTCCATGTGGAAAGCAAAACGACAAAAGAGTTTGCTAAAATGCAATTTTGACACCAACAGTTTGTCTGGAAACAGTTTGGCTTTATATTTGCATTATAAACATTTGCCAGCAAGTCTGGAAACACTGACCATTGCCTCCAGACAAATTCAGACACATCAGCAGATGATAGCTAGCCGGTTCCTGCATTGGCTTTTAGATTTTCATTACAGTTTTGCGATACGTTAGCTGACTTTTGGGAAAACGTGTCAACAGAAAATGCATATTAATTATGTAAATGTTAGAAAATAGGTCCTTATGATTTTGCTGATCATTTCTCCACTTTTGACTGATGACGTTGACAAAATGAGATGATATAATGATCACAGTGAAAAAGAATGAAAACTTGACAGAAGTATGAATGTGATGAAGGTGACCACTAAAGCTTCAGTGAGTGTTGATGCTTGCTGTTTGGCGGGAAACGCACCTGACTCGTTACAACAGTTAGATGTGAAGTCACACCAGCTTTAAAGCTAAATTTCACTTATATTCCTTTATGGCAAATTTATTCTCTTTATTTGTAGTAGGGCTGGGCGATATGGCCTAAAATCCATATTGCGATATAATTTGAAGCATGTGCGGTAACGATACATATCGCGATATATTCTTTGCTTCTGTATAACGTATTTTCCACACTATAAGGCACACTTAAAATCCTTTAATTTTCTCAAAAATCAAGAGTGTGCCTTATGTATGAATTCTGGTTGTGCTTACTGACCTCAAACCATTTTGGCGTGCAGAAATCTGTTTAAATAATGTTTTGATGGATTGTCACAGTATTACGGCTGCCGTAGTGAGGAACTTCGCGGAGTAATCTGGGTCCAAAACTCCGTCTTCTTCAGGTCCCAAAGTCAAACGAACACTAAGAGTTAAAAACGGTCTAAATTCTTTCATCTTTAATAAAATCATCAGCGTTGCTGCTTTAGCAGGTGTAACAATTAAGTTTAACATCCATGCATCCATGAAAAGAAGTTATTCAATTTAACGGCGTTAGAAGTTAACAGGAAGTTAGCTTGCTAGTTTCCACCTAAACATGACATGCCATGTTCTGATTGAGAGATTTTTGAAACTAATTCAAACGTACAGCTCTGCTACCACTTCCAACATAAATGAAGACAGAAAACTAAACAGCAGTGACGTTTGTAGGGTTACTGAAGTTGGACTACCTGGTATATAATGTTGTGCTACGTGATTGCTAGCGACACAGCTATGTTAGCATAACATTAGCACAGTGAAGCTAGAGGATGGAGGATGTTCAAAGAGAAGATATAAAACAAAGTTCTAAGCTAATCGACCTTAGTGTTCTCCTTTTTAAAAAATAAGAATCGATAAGAGAATCAATAATGAATCGAATCGTTAAACAGAATCGAAAATGGAATCTGAATCGTGACAATCTTATCAATACCCATCCCTACCCAGCACATCGTTTTCAAACCCCCCACGGTCTTTTTGCTACTCAGGTTAAACAAACCCCAGCAGCTGTCTATTGTATTAAGACATACATGTACACTATTTTTATTAATAGAGATTTCACTACTGAGGTTAAACATGATATATATAAGTCACTTAGATCACTTCTAAATGTTAATGTTTGGTTTATTTCAGTGTTTTATTTGTTCCTGAGTAAATTGGTTTGGCTGTGATTAAAGTTAAGCTTCATAACATATTAATCACAGTTAAATTAAGAGGGGACGGCAGTAAAAACTCCGGACCTGTGACATCATCAAGTACGCTGGTGTTCCAATTGTACAAATCGCGAGTCCGTGCTCGCGTTCTCGGCAAGTCCGTACTCCCGTGCGGTCTCAGCAAGTCCAGTCTCGCCGAGAACGCAAGTACGTACTTGCCTACTTAGAATTGAGAAAGGGCCCTGAACTAAAACAATGCTCAACTTGTTTGTTCTCCAGGAAAAAATGCCGCTGGCAGTGGTTGGCAGCAATGTCGTTATTGAAGTGAACGGCAAGAAGGTCAGAGGTCGTCAGTACCCATGGGGTGTGGCAGAAGGTAGGTTGACTCGGATCCTGTGCTGGAAAGCAAGTTTTCATTCCTGTAGCCAAACCGGAAATCTGTAAAATGACCTAGAAAACAAATGTAGGCCCTTGAAACCTTTTATGATTTGCAGCAATGACGATTATTTTCATCTCTCATCTGGTTTTAAGAGTTGCTGTATGTCACTGCACTTTGGTCAGACAATGACTGATGTGAGAAAGAAGGCTGGAGCATGGTGTTTGAAGGTTGATGGTGTTTGAGAGCGTCCAGCAATAACAGTGTTCTCTATTTTTGGAATGGATGAAGCATGATATTTCTGAGTGTGGAACACGGTGCATGTTCTCCACAACAACCCCCTGTACCCACTCAGTGTGTTAACTACCAGCTAACACAACGACTTGTCAAAATGTAAACAAGGAAATCTGTTCATAAATGATCAAATGCAACCCATAAAAGACAAAATATCACGTTGTGTAATGTGAAAATTTCTTAGAGGTCTTTCTTAAAAGCCTTTGCCTTTCTAAGAACTTTGCTAATCACTAAAGCTCTTGTTTCCACCTCCTGCAAACTATAAATAAAATAATAGTACCTTTTGTGAGCTGAAAGGAACCCTGTGGCATTGATCAAACTGACACACAAACAAGATCCCTCCCAACCCAGTTAGAGTAGACTTGAGACCTAGTCAGGTTTGGGTCTTTTGTACCTGAGAATCAGCTGGAATCTTCAAGACTCAGTGGATGAAGTTGGTCCTAGAGGTTAAGTCTAAGTTGGGGGCCATTGAGTAGCCAAAACGCCTCCAATAAGATGAGACCTGTTTGTCAACAGCAGTATTAACTAGCTCTAATGAAGATTTTTCACCATTCATAGAAGACATTATATCGTCAATTAACCTACCAATGGGAAGTGCCTGGGAGATCAGCAAAAAGTGTGTTCACTGCCAACCCTTGGACCTTGCTCAAACCACGGCTTTGCTTCATCAGACACAACAACAAGTCCACATATAGCCACATTCTGACCACACGTTGCTCTGGAGTCTAAGAACTTTTTCTACTTGTTTTTCCACCAGAGGAACCAGTTTGTTGTTGTTTTTTTCCCCACTAGAGTCTAATTGTTCTTAGAGTTGTACTTTCCAAAACCCTAGGGATAAAACTGGGACTTTTATATTCTCTGTCATTGCAAACAACTCCTGTAGATTGAACGGCAATGAAGTCCAGGTCCTGTTAAGCATTTATGTAGAAGTGAAGGTTTGGGCTGTCTTTAATACATCAATTATAATTTGGTTTTGCAGGGTTTTAAACTCTGATTAATACATTGTTAATACAAGACTTTGTACACTACCCCCAGAACTGCCTATACATGAAGTCACACATACTGCCAGGACTGTGTGAATGTACTTGAATCTGTTGGGATCCCAATTACATTTTGACAAGTAAAAGGTTATCTGGTTGGTTGTTTCTACATTCTTACCTTGTACACCTACCTCTCCTCCCTTCAGTACACACACAAAACCACAACTCCTTTTGCTAGTGTTAGACCCCATAGGGATTCTGGAAAAGGAGGAATAGGTGTAATTTGGGGTGTCACCGATAGCCGCAATGAACTCTTCTTGCTCTTACTGGCTTGTTCACTTTGATTTGTGTTCTGGAAGGTAATTTGCTGTACATATATCTTTCTCACTATATATATTTATATATAAAGTAATATACAGTTTTATTCTCTGTGGTTGACCGTTTATCAGTCTTTCACTATTTCATTCTTTTCTCTCTTTTTTTCTTTTCTTTTTTTTTTTTCTTTGTCTATTCTGTTCCATGACTGACAGAGGGCATTTTTGGTAAACAAAGCCATCTTTCACTTTATTTCAGCCTCATTTTTCTCCCCCACTCTTCCTTCCCTAAAGTATATCCCCTCCTCCCTCCTGCCAGTATCTGCCCATTCCTCCTTTCCTTCCACTTTTCTGTTGCTGTGCTCTCTCATCATTAGGCTGATGGTCAAACCAATTCTCTAATCAGACTTGGGCTTTCTTAATATCTTCCAAACACTCACCTTATTTTGAAAGCACAAAAAGAAATGTTGACAATTATTTTGAAACGCCCACCAAACACATTCATGTGTTCCTGGTAGACTCTCGCCCCTACGCTCTTTGTTAATACTTAGTCTGAATTAGCCTCTAGAAAAAGCAACCTGGTTCTTGATAGAAACTTAGAGATACCCACTTAAAGAATCTGTAAGACATTCATATCAGACCCTACAGTGAGCCAATTATATGAACTAACACATTTACAGTTTTAGGGTTTCTTGGTATTTGGAACCCCCCAAAAATCTGAGAACATTGTCGAGGAAAGAATTAAAACTAAATATCTCACTCACTCACTCACCTTATCATTCAACAGATCAGGAATGTTTCTAATGTTAACTTCTGGGCAGTGTAATGAAGGAGAAGGATGACACCAACAGTGCTTGTTTCACTCAAACATTTTGAGTGGGAAATCTACAAGAGGGTTATACAAGCACCTGCGATCTAGAATGTCCACTAGCAAAATAATGGCCAACAAGCAGATTGCTTTAAACACAAAATAATTGAGACCGGGGGCATCAAATATAAGGCTTGGGGGGCCAGAATCAGCCTGGCAAAGACTCCATTCCCACCAATTGGATGGCTTTGGAAAATGTAAAGAAAGACTTAAATGTTGGACGTATCTGCATTTTCACAAGTCTTGCAGCTTTTTCTATTGATAACAGTCTCCCCAATGGCCACTAACAAAACACAGAAACTGGAGTTTCATCGGTCCGGTCAACATAAGCCCAAAGTTGGCTGCATGTGGCCCACAATGTAAAATGATTTTGAAATTCTTGATCCAGACTGACTTAAGTCAGATGAGCAAGGCTACATAAGCCTTATTATGTCACTTCCTTTGAGTGTTCATAATCATGCTGTATGCTAGTTATTAACATGGGGCAAGAGGTCTAGTGATCTACCAGGGAGTCACATGACTGATTATTTATGTTATCTGATCTCAGAATTTGAAATCCAACTTTAAAAATGGAACATAATTTAAATTAATTACTACTTAAATCATTGTGATATTTTTGACTATATATTGTATCCATTAATCAGTTGTTGTTGTCCCAACATAATTACTAAAATCTGGGAACAGTGTGACATTTAGCAAGTTAAGAAACACAAACGGTGAGATGATTGGGCTCATTTTGAAAAGATTATGCTTACCCAGGTTCTCTAAACCACTTTATTTGCAATCAGGCTCAAATAAGTATACCTGACTTTAAAATATGCTGAACCAAAGTCGGGTATGCACTATGAAGGCAAAAGATGACCTGCTTAAAGGCTGCACAACAAGGTCTTTGGTCGTGGCTCAGAAGTGATAGTCCTGCATTGTGCGATGTGATGGCCTTGGGCCCTTGGCCTAGCAAATCCGACAGTGTTTAATTTTTAAGATTGCCATATCGCAGTTTGGCTGCTGGCATAACCTATTTACATCCATAACAAAGAAGCATTAAATGAGATGCTAATTAGTAAGACTGTTGTGGGGAAAACATAACAAACCCAAACAGAACAGATGGAGCAACACGTGCAAAACCAAATGTCTGGGATGCCAACTTTAGTTGAGTTAGCAGACGTTTTCGGTTTTCTGCACCCTCCAGCCGTCGTGGCCTGGCAGCATGGGGCTGCAGTGCTTAGCACTGTCACGTCACAGCAAAAATGTCCTGGATTCAAATCCACCAGCTGGCTGAGGCCTTCCTGTATAGTTTGCATGTTCTCCTCATGCCTTAATGGGGTCTGTGTGAGTGCCTCAGCTTCCTCGCATAGTCCAGAGACAGCATAAATCATCTGTGGGTGTGACTTTAAGTGTGAATGCTTGTCTGTCTCTGTGTATTAGCCTGAGACAGACTGGTAACTTCTCCAATATGTACCCCCTCTCTCACCCTATGAAATCTGAGATGGACTCCAGTCCAAGTGTAATCCTGAACTGGAAAAGTGGCGGAAAATGGATGAATGGCATCAAAGCCTATGATTTACTAGGTATTATAATTGTATAGGCTACATAATTGACATTGCACTCTAGTTAACCTAGGTCTAGTGGACCTATACTGCACAGTTTGGTTTGCAATAAACTTACAGATTTCTGAAATCTCAAACCCTGAGCCTTGAAAAAATGTGAAGATGTGATTAAGGTCTGGTTCCAAATGAATTCTGAAACCAAGCAGACAAAGTCCAGGACTTTCTGCTGTGGTAAAGGTGTGAATTCTAAACCGAAACTATGGTTAAGTATTGGAGTCAGCTTCCTTGGAACTGTTAAGGTTATCTTATCGTCAATTAATGTCAGTGTAAATCGTGTGGTAACCAGCAATGGTAACACACAGATTCATTCCAAAGCAGCTTCGGCTCCAGGCTAAGGACATTGTTCATTAAGTCAATGAAAAGCATTTTTAGGTTCAGTATAATGCAAACAGGGCATTTTTCTTTCTCCCATACAAGCTAAACGTTACATTGAAAACACTCTGCTAGGAGTAAATGTTAGAAACCACAGGTTTAAAGCTCATATGACTGACTGCTTGTGTTTCTTACGACACAAAGTTCCTTTTTTAAAAGATACTCATATGTTCCCAGATCCCACTCTACTCCAAATATTGACCAGGCTATTGGTCAAAGTAACCACAACCTACTTTATGATGCATTTAAAGATATTTCCTCTCAATTTCCTTTCAAATCTACCAGCAGATGTAAAGCTTTGTCCCAGGTCTGATGCTGTGAATAGTCATGGAGAAAACTAGAGGCTGTTTGGTGCTGAAGCTCCAGCTGTAATCGAAACATCACTCTAACACTGTGGTTTCCGTCTTTGCTCCGATGGTGTCAAACAAACTGCTGAGTCTTCACCACAAGGTTCCTTTCGCTGAGAGATGAAATGGCTGGTGTGGGCTGAGGATTGTCTGCAGGCCTTATTGTATCATCGGAACAAGGACTGGGAGCCACCATCCTAACACATTGCTTATAGGTTCATGAGCAGATAATAGAGAGTTAGAAATTTGCAGAAGGGCATGTAGCAGCTTATTTAAGTCATTAAGGTAACATGTGGCTTGGTATCATGAACTCTCACTCATTAGCGTACTTGGAATTTTAATCTAAGGCTGTGAACGTGTTTGCACACACTCTTAATGCATGTTGGAGATTAAAGGTTGTTTGCTCTTGTTTCATTAAGCCAATGCAGTTCATCATCATGGCCTAAATAAACACTCCAATTAGACAGAGCACTCAGGCTCAAAATACCTGATGCACTGTTAACATCCATCATATTCTGATTGACTAATAAAGAACAAAAATTACACGAATTATCATAAAAATCTACAATATGCATCAGGTGTTTTCTGCCATTCATCAATAATAAAACGAATCAATTGCAATTGTTTTATATTTTTTTCCTATGACCTTTGATCCCACGTAGCTCCTCTACTTGTCCCCTCTCTGAGACTTGCGCCCCCAACTGGTCACGCAGAGAACTTCATATAACACCCTACTCCTTCCAACCGCCACACTCCCTCTACAAGCCCTGCGCTCTTTAGCCAGTCAGCTTGGACACATGCAGGTTTTGGTGTTGATCAGGGCCAAATCTGGGCCAAAAAGCAGGCCTGTTATGGGCCAAGTGTGAGCCGTAAACCCAGCTGCTCCAGACCCAGATTTAGCCCCCTGCTGGGCGCAGACAGTAACTGAAAAACCGTACCCCTCCCCTCCGTCAGAGCTCCCTCCTCTAGAAGAGACAGGAGGTCAATGGCTGGCTTGGGAGGCCAAGAGGCGGGACTGCTTAAGTTTCATCAATGGTAAGGTGTCCTCCTTGTTCACTCCCCTGATGATGATTGACTGCGAAGTGGGGTGAAGGCGAGCCAATAAAGGAGCAACACGTTTGATGAAGAGGAGGCTTGGAGATCTACCATATACATCTTCAGCAGCAGTTTATCTGCAGTCCTTTTCCAGAATCCCATCTGACCTCGTAACCTTGTCTTTTGTTGTTGAGCTGAAACTCACAGTCATCTAACTGTACCATGTCGAAATGACATCACTTATGTTTGCTGTTTTTGACCAGGGGCTGTAGTTTGTTCTAGCTGCGTGGTGTCTCTGGGTCCGTTTGTAAAAGGCTGTGGTCAGATAGGAGGCAGACTAAATGTGAAGATGCCTGTTCGTAGTGATGTACCCACAGAGAGTTAACACTAAATCCTGTATATTTGGCGTCTTTCAGATTATTTCTTTGGTTTGCAGGATTACTCTTGCAGTTCGCTCTCATAGCCCCATCTCACTTCCAGCCGCAGCAGCAGAGATGAAGCTTTGAGTGCTGATGATTTGCTAATCACTTAGACGTAAGACTTTAGGGTTAAACAGAGTGTCTGTGTCTCAGATAAAGCCCACTACAGGTCCCAGGATGGTGGGCTCATAACGTTCAGAGGTTTCTCCACACTTTCCAATCTCCGTGATTGCCGTCTTCAGTACGGAGCAGAAAGGGACAAAGTAGCAGTCAGTACGAGGCGGTAGCACCTACCCACTGCTAGGTAGTTAATAGTGGGGAAAAAATGTAAAAGCAAAATTTTCAGGCATTAAATTTGCAGATAAGTACAGAGTATGTGATGTGGAAGTATCTGAAGTTGGAGCATCTACATCCTATGTGATCATGGCCTGATATCTTCCCACCCTTTGTTTTTTTTTGTTTTGTTTTTTAAATCAGTCTGCCACTTCTACTGATACTTTACCACACCTTTTTTTTTCTCCCCCTTTTAAACCGAGTACACCTGAAAATACCTCGCTGTCCGTGTACCCCTCCCTCTGTAACCGCTGGGTGAATGAACTTTACAACATGTTGCATCTGTTTGTGTGTATTTGTATTAATAGTTTTAATCTTTTTTTCACTGTATCACTGTACTGAATATGTTTGATATAATAACACACTTAATTTGATGACATTCTGCTGGGACTGCTTCTGTATCATCATATCAGGGTGACAGCTGATTACTCAGTTACTCAGCAGTTAGACAGCCATGGAGTGTAAAAATATGTAGATAATGATGCTTGAGATTCATTTCTAGCTTAAGACATGGTGATAATTACTGTGATTGTTACAGTGAGAACTCTTCATTTGTAATGATTCTGATCTTTGTCTCTCTCTCCCTCTGTTTTCCTCTCACTTCCCGTGTGTTTCAGTCGAGAATGGGGAACACTGCGACTTCACTGTGCTGCGCAACATGCTGATCAGGTGCACAATTTACTCCCCAGATTCACTTTGATAAATGCAATGTTTTATAGAGTTTGTAAGATCCACAGTGGCCACTAGAAGCCAGAATTATCCTCTGACTCTACTTTAGACTGGATATAGACTGGATCAGCTGTGTGGATGTAGCAACTGTTTAAATATCTTTCTGCAGCTTCTCCTGGTGTGTGAATGAAGAGATCTGCAGTTTGTGTAAATTTGAAACTTATTCGGTGATCTAATTTTTCATTACACCTTAACCAGAGTTATCTACATTTTACAATTTAAAGCCATTTATTAAAAAAAAGGTTTTACAGCCAGGTGCTGGTACTCAAATGCACTTAATTAAGTCATCAGCAAATGTGAGCACCTCTATAAAAGCAGAAGTTTTGGTAGGTTGCTGGTCTTGAGAATTCGCGTGTACTGAATAATGCCACAGTCTTCTCGCGAGTCGATGTCCCAGCAAATTCAGCCCAAGCTCAGACTGTGCAATACTCGGAGAAACTAGAGAAACAGGAGTGCTATCTCAATATACAGGCCTCAGTTAGAAAGTTAAACGTTAAAGTTCATTACAGTACAATTGGGGAAAAGACCGAACAAGTACGATTTGTGTTGTCAGGAGACAACCTTTTTGCTCTAGAAAGAGCGTGGCAGTACGGCTTAGACTTCTGTATAATTCACAGCGACACCTTTAGCAAAAACCAAACGGTGTGTCGGCACAAACACCTCATACCAACCGTCAGCACGGTGGTGGAGGGCTGATGATTTGGGCTTCATCGAGTTGTCAATGATCTGTATACCAAAGTGTTCCAGAGTCTGCCTGACAGCTGAAGCTTGGCCTAAATTGAGTCATATATCAGGAAATGATCCCAAGTTCAGCACCAAATCTACAACAGAATGCTATAGTGGTTCAAAGCACAGGATGACATAGTCCTGCAAAAAAAAAATTTCAGTTTGATCTCTTTATATTTAAGACGTCTCTTTTCTTTTTTGCCCCTCCCCCTTCCATAGGACCCATATGCAGGATCTGAAGGACGTCACCAACAACGTCCACTACGAGAACTACCGCAGTAAGAAACTTGCTGCTGTCACGTGTAATGGTGTGGACACCTCCAAGACCAAGGGACAGCTCACCAAGTAAGGCCCAGCCAGAAACAGACCATCAGTCTGTAAGGGCCAGTGTTGGGACTAACGCTTTATTAAGTAACGCGTTGCAGTAACTACGTTATTATTGTGGTAACGAGCACGGTAACTAGTTATTATGCCAAAATCAGGAACACGTTAATCGTTACGGGGATTTAGATAGGTGGCTATCGCTGAGCTTCCACAAATTCAGTAACATTAGCAAGTGGAGGAGAGACCCGAGTGTCAGGTGAACTGAACTTCAGGTAAGAAGTTATGACCTGCAGTCTATCTGGGTCAGATATAAACCAAGTTAAGGTGGAGTTTATTTTCGTTATGCTGACTTTTTCGTACTGCGTACTAGCTAGCATGACGGAGTTTCTATACAGCTGTTCATCAGAGCTGAACAGGTGATGGAGGAACAGGTTTACCTTTTAGGTGACATGAATGAGTTGAAGGGAAGTTATGAACTGTTTCTGAGAGACAAATAACCCCAGGATCCTTTTTTATGTAGCTGACAGCTGGTAACTGTGCAGGGGCGGGTCTAGCAAAGTGTTGCCAGGGGGCCAGGTAGGGCATTAACAGGGAGAGGGGGGCACAAAGAAATACTTTTCTTTCTCATTTAAAATGTCTCGCTTTTAAAAAATAATTATCTGAATCTTACAACAAACGATTGATAGATTGATACATATATACCATCAGAACAGTGTACATCACTGTCACAACAGCGTTTGTTTTCATTCAAAGGCTTTATGAGTTTTACTATAATGGTGGGCCGGTCTCTAGTCAAAATGCCCGGGCCAATTTTTTTTGTCCCAGTCCAGCTCTGTATGCAGCTCATCTGCAGTCTGGTGTTACCTACATCTTCCTATTCAGAAGGCAGAATTTCCGAGTTCTGAGGACAATCAAAAACACCGCGACTGCAGTTTTCCTGTTGGATGTAAAAGGTGCACATGACGCTGTGACGTAGGCTAGAATCATGGCGGCGGTCCAGGCGTGGGATTTCTCTCGTGGAAATGTGCACATTATCTTTTCCTTTCTATTGGTAGGTGGCACAGTGCACTTGTGGCAAGTAAGCAAGCTAGAAGACTGGCAAAGTTATGGAAGCAACACATTAACAAGAGAATTCTGAGTAAAACCAAAGTTACTTTCCCTAGTAACTAGTTACTTTGAAAGTAACGAGTAACTTGAATTAACTGAGTTACTTTTGATAGAAGTAACTAGTAATGTAACTAAGTTACTAATTTAAAGTAACTTACCCAACACTGGTAAGGGCACAGAGCAAACTGCTACAGATGTGGAAGCAGCTGTTGTCACAGTAATTCTGTATATGATAGGAACAGAAAGAAAGTATATCTTTACCTTTTATCATTATTACTCCAGCATAAAGAGTCTCAGGCTAATAACTCAAGAGAAACTAAATTGGCTTCATTTGTCTTTGCTCTTTGTTTCATAAAAATTCATTAGTCATGCACAGAAGTGCAGCAGCTTCTCTGCGAGTGGAGGAGTTTACTGCTCTGAGGGCTGAAGAACAACATTAAACAACATCAGGGCCCTATTTCAGAAAGCAGGTTTAGAAAACTCAGAGTGAAAAACGATACTCAGGGTTGAGTAACCCCGAACTGTCCAACTCGGAATATTCGGTTTCAGAAAGGCTGATAACAATTAGTTCAATCAACGCGGAGTTGCTTTAACCCCAAATTAAGCGCGCGCACGAGGATACATAAAGCCCTGATTAGTGGAGCACAGATTAAGCGAGTCACCATGGAGACGGAGGGAAAGAAGGTGCGGTCAATGTATTTTACAGCGCTTGAGGCCGAAATTCTGATGGCAGCATATGCGCATATGCCAATAACATGCAAATTTTGCGGAAGAAAAGTAACACAGCCTCAGCTGCGAAAGAAAGGGAGCATGCATGGCAAAACATAGCCGACAGAGTCAATGCGTGAGTGTTAATTTAAACATTGATCTAGGGATTTCCACCCATTTAACACGTTATTTTATTATATTTCATTTTATTTTTTATTTCATACATTTTATTTTGTGATGTGATTTGAGCGCAGGTGCAACCCAACAGGCCCCAAACGTTCCTGGCAGCAAGTAAAAATGAAATATAAAAATATAGTCCAAACAGGTAAGGTGTAATTGTATTATGAGCCATAGTGCTTGGTCTGTTTGTCCGATGTAAATCAATTGCAGTTAGAGGCTACATTAATTTCCCCTCTGTAAGCACTTATTGAAATTATCTGAGCACATTACAAGTACATATTTGCTTACTCTGTATGCTCAAATGTGACCCGTTATAGCCAACAGAAAAAAAGCGGAGGCCCGAAAAACAGGTGGGGGTCCTCCACCACCACCACTCACAGAGGCTGAGCAGTTGGCTTCCACATTTGTGATAATGTTGGCAGCATCACATATGATCTTCACAGTGCAGAGAACACAAATTAGCATCCATTACTATAATGAAATAATTTGTTAGTTTGAAATGCTACAGGGAGCTATGTACCTGTACATTAATGCTGTGGAAAGACTTCCTGTTCACATAGTCTCCTTCATTTACTGAAGGAGCAATGATTGGAATGTGAGTGCCATCTATACAGCAAATGGTATACAGGAAATGATAAAATGTCCAAACGCGCTCTAATCACTCTCTCCCGGCGGAGAATTTGGGCTTCAACATCTACTGGCTCTTCAAGGAAGGAGCACGCCATGTCTGACACTTCCTACAGTCAGGTTTCCGACAAAGAGGCGGAGAACGTCAGGGTTAGTTGAAGTAAACCTGCTAGGGGGCAGGTTAGCTTCACGGAGTGTGTCGTCATAGTAACTCACTCAGAATTAATCTAAACTCGCTTTGTGAAACCGAAAACCCAGAGTTTTCGTTAACTCAGGGTATACTTACTCAGAGTTTGCACTAAACCTGGCTTTCTGAAACAGGGCCCTGGCCTCTAACCTCTTTCTGTTTCTGCAGGAGTCCCCTGGCTCAGATGGAGGAGGAGCGCAGGGAGCATGTGATGAAAATGAAGAAGATGGAGGCAGAAATGGAACAGGTGTTTGAGATGAAGGTTAAGGAGAAGAAGCAGAAACTGAAGGACTCAGAGGCTGAGGTTAGTTTGAGAAACCATGTACACATAACTACATAATTGTATTATTATTATTACTTGCATTCTTAAAACTTTCTAGTAGGTTTATATCATTTATAACATGACCAATTAGCATTCTTGATTGTGATTGGCTGACCGTTGTAAATTGTTATTACCTGGGTGTTTACTACACTAGTGCTGAGAGCTCAGTGCTCTGCAGCTCACTTGGATCTTTTTCTTGAGCCTCCTGTGACAGCTGTGATCGACTCTTTCCATCCTGGAGCTTTAGTAGCTACAGTCGCTCATTTTCCTTTCCCGTCTCTGTCAAATGTTTCGACCTTCAGCTGGAGCGACGCCACGAACAGATGAAGAGGAACCTGGAGGCGCAGTACAAAGAGCTGGAGGAGAAGAGGCGAGTGTTTGAGGAGGAGAAGGCCAACTGGGAGGCTCAGCAGAGAATCCTCGAGCAGCAGAAGCTGGACGCATCCAAGTGAGTAACACTCACATCTGACCCGACACAGTCACCGAAGGTTAACGCTCTGAGCCACGTCTTTTTAGTCCAGCGATCACAGATCATGTGGTCTGGTCTTGCAACATTACAGATTGTGTATTTGATTATTGAACCACACTTGAAATCTTGCTTATTTAATTTATGGATTCTTACTCCAAAAAAGCAGCACTTGAACTTTAAAGCTTAAGTTTTTTAGTTCAGTGTTATATAAAAGTATTGAGGCTTTTAATTTTTTTTTAATGCTGGACACAGACAAATTCATTAGAACAAATGTGGAGTTAGTTTTACTAGTTTTAGGCCTCTTCATTATTCACAGACATTTAAAATAAAAATCAAACAAAATGGAAAATGGAGAGAAATAATTAAACAAATATGGCATATCCACATTTCACTAATAAAGTCTGAATCCTGCATTTTTGTTTCCGTTGACTTGATCTCCTGTTCTTGTTCTCTCCTCACAGGACGATGGAGAAGAACAAGAAGAAAGGAAAGATCTTCTGAAGAGAGACGCGACTGCTCGCTCCGGTTTTACAAACTTGTTTCCTTTGATCCTGTCTGAAGTTCACATTGTAACGTGGTTCTCAGAACACACAACAGAACATAACAAATGGCATAACAACTCTCTGTGGAAGCCATTTACTTACACACACACACACACACACACACACACACACACACACACACACACACACACACACACACACACACACACACAACAGCTCACGCGCTCGTCTCTCTGCAGGGTTTTACTGTATCTCTTAAAACCTGTCTGTTTCCATGGGGAATGCATGTGTTTGTGAAATTCTATTTTCCTATATTTCCTGACAAGGAGAAGTTTGAGTTCCTCTGAGTTTTCAGTGCGGCGTTAACACATGGCAGGGACCATGCATAGCCATCGTTCACAAGTAGTAGTTGTATGTTCGCTAAGTATTCATAGATCTGCAGATATACCAACTCTTTCTTTTACTGTTCTAAAGATTTAACAGGCGTGTGCACACTAAAGCTGTGAGGAGAAGGTAAAGTGTACGTGAGGGAAGGCAACCGAATGATTCTGGGTCTGAGGAGAGAGGTCAGGTGGAGCGGAGGCCCGGTCTCACCGCAAACTGCCAAAAACTAAACGGGTAATGCTAGCATAGCGTTCAAGCTAACATGCTTGACTGCCTGAAAACGTCCCGGCAGCATTTTACTGAAATACTGGCTCGTTCTCATGTGCCGTTCAGTAAAGACAGTGTGAAGGTGAACTGTGATTGTTAGGTACCTGTTAACATTAGGAGCTGTTTGAAATCATCTCCCATCACTAAATACATGTTTTAAATAATATTTTAGTAAAAGTGCTTCTCAGACTTTTCTCATTAGCAAATTCAGCCCTGCAATAAAATTACTTGGTCCAATAAAAAAATAAATAAAAAAATCTTAGAATAAAAGCGTAGGTTTTTTAGCTTTTAAGTAAAAATAAAACGATGCAGAGTTGGTTTACATTCCAGAGCTCGTTCACTTGTTAGCAATTACATGTTTTAAGTTAAAGAACTTTATCTCGTCAGACACACAAAACGAGCAAAACACACATTTTTAACATTAGCAAATGCATCTGAGTAATGTAGAAATTACAAATTAAAACTAATCTATTAAAATTTGCCTCCTGTACTTTGAATAGCTTTATTAGTAAATACACTTTTCTCCTGTTCCAAATGCATCTTTTAATACTTCTTGTTTTCTTTTAAGTCACCCAAAAAAAGTCATTTTGAGGTCATTTAGCAGTGTTATTATATATTCAGTGACCTATAAACATAAAGGCCGCTCTCCTTTGTGACAGAAAACTTAAATATCTGTTAACCGCTTCCTAGCAAAAACTGCTCTCTATTTTGGACTCTGTACCTTCTTCAAAATTTTAGTGTCCAGGTACAAATACAGAGATTTATTTTGAAAGATTTGCCAGATTTGTGGCTGTCGGTGGACCGGGCCTTCAGATTGGATGCTGCTGTAAGAGTTTCTTTACTAAATGTTTTGTCTGAGGACGTGCTCGGATCTAAAGTTTGCAGTCTGGAGGGGAGGAAGTAATGTGTGTCACAGCAGCCAAGATATCGTCATTGCAGTTTGTGTGTTAACTATTTTTGAATAAACCACAATATGCAAAAAGCCTGATCGGTGTCTGAAAACTTTACAGGTTACAGTGCTAATAAAGATGTTTTATATTGTAACGTGAGTGATGGATGTTGTCTTAGACCCGAAACCT